>NC_081553.1:221882912-221997912 GCF_963082655.1 Stomoxys calcitrans
TTATGTCGATCTAGCCATGTCCGTCCGTCTATCTGTCGAAAGCACGCTAGCTTTCGAAGGAGTAAAGTAGTAAAGCAAGGCACTTGAAATTTTGCACAAATATTTTTCATAAGTGTAGGTCAGATGGGATTGTCAATGGGCCAAATCGGTCCATGTTTTGATATAGCTGCCATATAAACCGACCTTGGGTCTTGACTTCTTGAGCCTCTAGAGGGCTTAATTCTCATCCGATTTGACTGAAATTTTGCAAGCGGTGTTTTGGTATGACTCCCAACAATTGTACAACAAGTATGATCTAAATCAGTCCATAACCCGATATAGCCGCCATATTAACCGATTTTAGGTCTTGACTTCTTGAGCCACTATAGGGCGCAATTCTTATCCGATTTGGCTGTAATTGTGTACGTATTGTTGTGGTATCACTTCCAACAACTGTGCTAAGTATGGTTCAAATCGGTTTATAACCTGGCATAGCTGCCATATAAACCGATCTTGGGTCTTGACTTCTTGGGTCGCTAGAGAGCGCAATTCTCAGCCAAATTTCAGCCAAATTTTGCATGAGGTGTTTTGTTATGACTTTGATCAACTGTACTTAGTACGTCGCAAATCGGTACATAACCTGATATAGCTGCCATATATACCGATTTTGGATACTTACTTCTTGGGCCGCTAGAGGGTGCAATTCTCATCCGATTTGGCAGAAATATTGTACAACGGCTTCTCCCATAACCTTGAATATACTTGTCCTTGATACAACTCCCATATAAACCGATCTCCCGATTTTGTTTCTTGAGCTCCTACAAGGCGCAATTCTTATCCGAATGGACTGAAATATTACACAATAACTACTACAATGCTCAGCATTCAATTCATTTCATGGAACAAGTAAAAGCGGCCGGCACGCTTTTACTTGTTATACCCACCACCGAAGGATGGGGGTATATTCATTTTGTCATTCCGTTTGCAACACATCGAAATATTCATTTCCGACCCTATAAAGTATATATATTCTTGATCAGCGTAAAAATCTAAGACGATCTAGACATGTCCGTCCGTCTGTCTGTTGAAATCACCCTATAGTCTTCAAAAATTGAGATATTGAGCTAAAACTTTGCTCATATTCTTTTTTTGTCCATAAGCAGGTTAAGTTCGAAGATGTGCCAAATCGGACTATATCTAGATATAGCCCCCATATAGACCGATCCGCCGATTTAGGGTTTTAGGCCCATAAAAGCCACATTTATTATCCGATTTTGCTGAAATTTCGGACTGTGAGTTGTCTTAGGCCCTTCGACATCCTTCGCCAATTTGGCCCAGATCGGTTCAGTTTTGGATATAGCTGCCATATAGACCGATCCTCCGATTTAGGGTCTTAGACCCATAAAAGCCACATTTATTATCCGATTTTGCTGAAATTTCGGACAGTGAGTTGTCTTAGGCCCTTCGACATCCTTCGCCAATTTGGCCCAGATCGGTCCAGTTTTGGATATAGATGCCATATAGACCGATCCTCCGATTCAGGGTCTTAGACCCATAAAAGCCACATTTATCATCCGATTTTGCTGAAATTTGGGACAGTAAGTTGTCTTAAGCCCTTCGACATCCTTCGCTAATTTGGCCCAGATCTGTCCAGTTTTGGATATAGCTGCCATATAGACCGATCCTCCGATTTAGGGTCTTAGACGCATAAAAGCCACATTTATTATCCGATTTTGCTGAAATTTGGGACAGTGAGTTGTCTTAGGCCCTTCGACATCCTTCGCCAATTTGGCCCAGATCGGTCCAGATTTGGATATAGCTGCCATATAGACCGATCCTCCGATTTAGGGTCTTAGACCCATAAAAGCCACATTTATTATCCGATTTCGCCGAAATTTGGGACAGTGAGTTGTCTTAGGCCCTTCGATATCCTTCGCCAATTTGGCCCAGATCGGTCCAGTTTTGGATATAGATGCCATATAGACCGATCCTCCGATTCAGGGTCTTAGACCCATAAAAGCCACATTTATTATCCGATTTCGCCGAAATTTGGGACAGTGAGTTGTGTTAGGCTCTTCGATATGTATCTGCAACTTGGTCGAAATCGGTCCAGACCGATATCTCGATGAAAAGCCTTGGCCCAATAAAAGGCGCTTTTATAATCCGATTTCACTGAAACTTGACACTGACTTGTACTTATTAGTATTTGGTCCAAATCGGAACATATTTCTATATAGCTGGTAGGGGTCATAAGGTATGCATTTTTTCCCGGATTTGACGAAAGGTGGTTTATATATATATACCCGAGGTGGTGGGTATCCAAAGTTCGGCCCGGCCGAACTTAACACCTTTTTACTTGTTTTTTTTTATTATGTTCTAGCCAGGATTCGAACCCAGGCTTTCAGCGTCATTGGCGGACATGCTAACGTTACGGCGCTACGGTGGCCTCCCGGTATATATGGCAGCTATATCCAATTATGGTATGATCTGCATCAAACTGGTATCGGGCATCGAGGGGGTCTCACACAAATCACAGTGCCAAATTTGAGCGATATCGAGAAATAAATTCGCTTTTTATGTGCCCAATACCTTAAATCAGGGAGATCGGTAAATATGGCGGATACATTCAAATTTAGTCTGATCAAAACCATATTCAGTGTGGATATCAAGAATCTAAACCTAACTCGTTGTGGAAAATTTCAGCAAAATCGGGTAATAATTGCGTTTTTATGGGCATAAGACCTTAAATCGTAAGATCGGTCTATATGGGGACCAAATCAAGAAATAGTCCGATATTGACCATCTTCGAATTGAACTTGTCTATGGACTAAAAAAGCATCTAGGCAAAGTTTCAACTTATTATCTTAATTTTTAGGGGCGTGATTTCAGTAGACGGATGGACAGACAGACAGACGGTCGGGCATTGCTATGGATTGTCTTGGAATTTTACGAGGATCAAGCACGGCATTCGAACCCTTGCTTTCAATCTATTTGCTGGGCATGTACTATTTAAGCCCCATTAAACAGACCAGGTCATATATACATTGAATTAAATAAAACAGCAATAGTAGATAGGAACAGTAGGAATCCCATCATATTTCTCCTATCTCTCTTATAGCATATATGTATGACATTAATAGCCGACACAATGCCTTTCAATGTTGTTACCATTTTATTAGAACTCTATTAAATAACCATACACTTGCATTTATATTAGACACCCAACTGTCGTTTGTAGCGAAAAGTGGTGGCGAAATCTCCAACATCTCACTAAAAAACCAAAAACCCCTATAGCGGTAACATAGTCAGCACAACATAAGCTATATTGCCGGATGACATGTTGCAATAACATTGCCATGAATATGCTGTTGCCAACAATCCAAAGCGACAACAGCAACCATTGTCACTGGTATCATAAGCTACTCGGAATGTGAAGGTAGGCAAAACTGGCTACAACTCATTGGCTTTTTGGCCTTTGGCTGAGGACTGATGAAGTGAGTGAGGGGCAGAAAAACAACAGCTCGTGACTTTTCCAGGAACACTCGCTCGCACACACAAAGACTCACAGCCAATGGCAAATGGTATGCGACAAACAATGCTGCAACCTCACAATCATAGAAATGCATTTTCTATGACATTTTGTTGTTATTATGTTTTGTTGGAGTAGTTGGTACAGCTGTTGTTTTGTGTTCCCCTGAATGTGGGTATGTGTGGCCTCATTGTTAGCTGCTGTTGTTGCCTAATGTGTGGCTTCTGGCTGCTGTGCGTCCCCACCACATGCAAGCGTACAAAGTTGGCCTTAATGTTACCATTGTATGGGTAGGTAAGCAACAATGCTTTGCGTTGGCAGTGGCGCTGGCGCTGGAGGTGCCAACAAAACATTCGCCTCGTCTTTTGTCATGCACAACTCACAACTGAAATACAGCACAGTGGTAAAAATACCCAGGCGCCCCAGAAGAATCCCCTCATTTTCCGACTCCCAGGATTATCTTGGCTTTTGTTTGGCAGCACCCATGCTACTCACTGTCCTTTGAGACAACAATAAGGTGACATATATGGCAACCAACCAACCATCCATCCATGCTAACCACCATGTACTGAAGTGCGTTCTCTTGTAAAAGGTAACAAGCTAAAACAAACACCTCGTTCTGCTTTTTTTTTTTCTTCTTCTTCTTGCCACTCGGTTTCGGTTTCAAATATCACACTTTGGCTAAAACAATGCCTGGCTTTCTTTCATTTCTGGTTTGTTTTTTTTTTGTGTGTTTGACTTTCCAAAGAGGATGTTTGCGGAGCAGTGGTGTAGAAAAACAGCCACTCAGACGACTGGCAATATCCCACACCTCCAGCTCATAGTCATTCTCATTTCCATTGTATTTTTTGTTCCAACTCACTTTGCTGTTGCTTTGGCTTTATTGGCGTCTCACGAATCGAAGCCAACTTTGTTTGTTATTCCCATGTCAAAGTTTCCGCTTTAGAGTGGTGTTCATTAAGAGCCACTACCATTTATCGAGTTCCAAGGAGTCAAAGCAAAAGAAAATTTATGCTCAGCATGGCAATGAACTCATTACCCAGATATTGATTTTGAGCAGCACTTTTCGAACACTTGGCGCCATCATTCATTGTTCTCTCATTGCATGGGCATTGGGAAATGGCAAGGCGAGGAACTTAACCCAGGATTAGTAAAGTGTTCAGAGTGCTAGTACTCAGACATGGCTATAAAGGAAGGCTTCAACAAGTCTGCAATTACCAATAGATCGAGGAAGGGAAAGATGACATGACAATTTGTCATCTAAATTGAGTGTGATCAAAGAGTTGTTTGTTTGTCTTCAAAGTGAAGTCAATATTTTTTTTTTTTTGATTCAAAGATGTTTATCCTGAAGGTGTTGGTCTGTAACTAAAAAGGTTCTCTATAACCGAAGGCATGACTGTTGCCAAAGTTTTGTTAGTGTCAAAAGTCATGGTTTGTAACTGCCCAGCAAACCAACGAAATCTGTACAAACTTCGGTAGATTCTTCCGACTTTGGATCCGGAATCGAATTGAAATCTTTACGAAAATTATATGGAGTGGTTGACATGACTTCGGAACGAAATGTCGAGTTTTCGGAGAGAAATTGGAAGGAATTCGTTCCAGGGGAAATTCGGAAAGGGAAATTTCTTATCGAAACTTTGAAATGAATTCTGAACGATTTCTGAAGTAATTTCGTATTGAAATCGGACGTACTTTCCAAACTTCGTAAAGAATTCTGAACAATTTTGGAAGTAATTTCGTGATGAAATCATATGTTCCTCCCGGAGCTTCGTTGAGAACTCTGAACGATTTCGGAAGTAGTTTTGTATTGAAATCGGATGTTCCTTCCGAAACTTTCTAAAGAATTCTGAACGAATTCGGAAGTAGTTTCGTATAGAAATCGGACGTAGCTTCCGAAATTTCGTAAAGAATTCTGAACGATTTCGGAAGTAATTTCTTATAGAAATCGGATGTTTCTTCCGTAACTTCGTAAAGAATTGTGAATGATTTCGGAAGTAATTTCGTAATGAAATCGGATGTTACTTCCGAAACTTCGTAAAGAGTTCTGAACAATTTCGGAAGTATCTTCGTATTGAAATCGGGCGTAACTTCCAAAACTTCGTAAAGAATTCTGAACGATTTCGGAAGTTATTTCGTATAGAAATCGGATGTTCCTTCTGTAATTTTGTTAAGAATTCTGAACGATTTTCGAAGTAATTTCGTATAGAAATCGGATGTTCCTTCCGAAGCTTCGTAAAGAATTCTGAACGATTTCGGAAGTAATTTCGTATAGAAATCGGATGTTCCTTCCGAAGCTTCGTAAAGAATTCGGAACGATTTCGGAAGTAATTTCGTATAGAAATCGGATGCTTTTTCCGAAACTTCTTAAAGAATTCTGAACGATTTCGGAAGTAATTTCGTATAGAAATCGGAAATTCCTTCCGAAACTTTCTAAAGTATTCTGAACGATTTCGGAAGTATTTTCGTATTAAAATCGGACGTAACTTCCGAAAATTCGTAAAGAATTCTGAACATTTTCGGAAGTAATTTCGTATAGAAATCGGATGTTTCTTCCGTAACTTCCATCAACAAACTGAATTGATTTTTTTCATTGACACACACAAAGGTAAACAAATAAAGATTTGTAGCCGTTGAGCAGAGAAAAATGTCTGTATTTCGGAATAGGTACTACCTATTACGTAAAAATTTTCAAGTCTTTCAGAAATAGGCTCAAAATGGACTTCAAAGATGGACAGCTGCGGTGTAATATCGGATCGTAGCATGTTGTCCGCCCTTCCTGTAGATCTGGGTGCCTTGGCACTTGTAGTCGAGAGTAACGCTTCAAGCTCTGGCGTTACAAAAAAATGCCAACTATCTGGCGCCCCACTCCGAAAGTCTGGTTGGAGGCATGCCACAGGGACATTTTATCGCCACTTCTATGGATGACCACCGTAAAAGAGGGATTTGAATCTACTACTAAGACGATGTTACAATACTTCTATGGGGAAAGGAACCGAACAAGCTAGATGTAAGTCCATAGCGGCATGTACCGTGTAAAGTACAGGTAATAAAAAATGCATCCTCTCGCCAGGATTTGAACCCAGGCACAGACAACGAGTTCAGTCATCATTCAGAATTTCTTTCAAACTGTGGCGAACATTTTCTCCAGGTATTAAAAATATGTGCCACAAAAAAGCAAGCTCAAAATATCCAAAATAAATCCGACCAAGTTCAGAGATCAATCAACAAACCGAATTGATTTTTATCATTGACACACGTAAGAGTACACTAATAAAGATATGTATGTAACCGTTGAGCAGAGAAAAATATCTGTATCTCGGAATAGGTACTACCTATTACGAAAACATTTGCAAGTCTTGCTGGAATAGGCTCAAAATGGACTCCAAAGATCCAACAGCTGCGGTGTCATATCGGACCGTAGCATGTTGTCTTCCCTTCCTAAAGGTTTGGGTGCCTTGGCATCTATAGTCGAGAGTAATGCTTCAAGCTCCGGCGTTACTACAGAAGAAAGCCGAAAGTCTGGTTGGAGGCAGGCCACTCCTATGGATGACCACCGTAAATGACCTATTACGGATGCAGACTGGGGAGGGATTTGAATCTGTCCACTACTAAGGCGATATTATAATACTTCTAAGAAGTAAAGAACCGAATCAGCTAGGTGTATGTATATCCATTGCGTCATGTACCGTGTAAAGCACAGGTAATAAAAATATGCATCCCTAATGCATGCATACTCTCGCCAGGATTTTAACCCAGGCACAGACAACGAGTTCAGGCATCATTCAGAATTTCTTTCAAACTGTCGGGAAAAAATTTCTGCAGGTATTAAAAATTTGTGCCACAAAAAAGCAAGCTCAAAAAATCCAAAATATATCCGTCTAAGTTCAGAATTCTTTATGAATTCCTTCAGAACTGTCGGAATAAAAATTCCTAACGGTTCAAACAAATAAATATGTAAAAAGCAAGCACAAAAAGAAAAAAGAGTTCGTTCAGAATTCATTCCGAACTGTCGGAAGAAAAAAAAACATTCGACGAGATGTTCAGACATCGTTCAGAATTCTTTCAAAACTGTCGGAACAAAAATTCGTTCAGACAAACAGTCCAGAAATCCTTCGGAACATTCGAAAGAAAAATTCAAAAGAAACCCCATACGAAAAGACGTTCAGAATTCTTTCAGAACTGTTGGAACAAAAATTCCTTTAGACAAACAGTCCAGAAATCGTTCAGAATTCCTTTCGAACAGTTGGAAGTAAAATTCAAAAGAAACCCCATACGAAAAGAATGTCAGAACACGTTCAGAATTCTTTCAGAACTTTCGGAACAAAAATTTCTTCAGACAAACAGTGCAGAAATCGTTCAGAATTCCTTCCAAACTGTCGGAAGAAAAATTCAAAAGAAACCCCATACGAAAAGACGGTCAGAAAACGTTCAGAAGTCTTTCAGAACTTTCGGAACAAAAATTTCTTCAGACCAACAGTGCAGAAATCGTTCAGAATTCCTTTCGAACTGTCGGAAAAAAAATTAAAAAAAAATCCATTTAAAAAGACGATCAGAAAACGTTCAGAATTCCTTCAGAACTGTCGAAACAAACAGTCCAGAAATCGCTCAGAATTTCTTCCGAACTGTCAGAAGAATAATAAAACAAGTAAAAGCGTGCTAAGTTCGGCCGGGCCGAATCTCGCATTTGTCGAGTTCTTTTCCCGGCATCTCTTCTTAGGCTAAAAAGGATATAAGAAAAGAGTTGCTCTGCTATTAAAACGATATCAAGATATGGTCCGGTTCGGACCACAATTAAATTATACATATGTTGGAGACCTGTGTAAAATTTCAGCCAATTCGTATAAGAATTGCGCCCATTGGGGCTCACGAAGTAATATAGAGAGAACGATTTATATGGGATCTGTATCGGGCTATAGACCGATTCAGACCATAATAAACACGTTTGTTGATGGTCATGAGAGGATCCGTCGTACAAAATTTCAGGCATATCGGATAATAATTGCGACCTCTAGGGATCAAGAAGTCAAATCCCCAGATCTGTTTATATGACAGCTATATCAGGTTATGGACCGATTTCAACCATACTTGGCACAGTTGTTGGATATCATGACGAAATACTTCGTGCAAAAACTCATTCAAATCGGATAAGGATTGTGCCCTCTAGAGGCTCAAGAAGTCAAGACCCAAGATCGGTTTATATGGCAGCTATATCAGGTTATGGACCGATTTCAACCATACTTGGCACAGTTGTTGGATATCATAACAAAACACGTCGTGCAAAATTTCATTCCAATCGGATAAGAATTGCGCACTCTAGAGGCTCAAGAAGTCAAGGCCCTAGATCGGTTTATATGGCAGCTATATCAAAACATGGACCGATATGGCCCATTTACAATACCAACCGACCTACACTAATAAGAAGTATTTGTGCAAAATTTCAAGCGGCTAGCTTTACTCCTTCGGAAGTTAGCGTGCTTTCGACAGACAGACGGACGGACAGACGGACGGACATGGCTAGATCGACATAAAATGTCGCGACGATCAAGAATATATATACTTTATGGGGTCTCAGACAAATATTTCGAGTAGTTACAAACAGAATGACGAAATTAGTATACCCCCCATCTTTTGGTGGTGGGTATAAAAAAACCCCATACGAAAATGCAGTCAGAAATAGCTCAGGATTCTTTCAGAACTGTCGGAACAAAACTTCCCTCAGAATATCGAACAGAATTATGAACGAATTCGGTAAGATCTTGTCGGAAGACTTCAGCATTTGTTCAGATTTGTCTGACATCAGACATTTGGTTTGCTGGGTGTATAGTGTTCAATTTCTTTGGGAGGGTCTATTCCAAATCATTCATCACATTTTCCCTTAAAGTACGTCAAAGCCTTATGGCTGACCTAAAGAGTTGTCTATTTCTAATGAGTTTCACCATTCGTTGAGTTCACATTTTGCTTCCTAAAAGTTTGGGGAACAACATCTACAATGTGTAGAGCTCATAAAATTCCAATGGACTTTATTTGTACTTGTTCTCTTGTTTTTGTATACATATTTCTCTTTCATTTGTTTTCATGTTTATCCTTTAATTGTCCTCATATCCTTTCTATACTTTTTCTGGTATTTTGTTGCATTTCTTTCGTCATGCATCATTTATTTCACTTATGCTCATATGTAACTCCCTTTGTCTGTTGGCTAAATGTGGAATAGGCCAACATGGTGCTTTCAAGGTACCTCTAAACATGGTTTCTGATTGTCGGTGCGCTGTTAACCGTCTTGCCGTCTGACTGTCTTTATGACCGTTGTTTTAGTCTCCTCATTAACATGTTAAAAGTTATGGCTGGGTTTTTGTTGTTGTTATTTTATTCATATGCAGCAAGTGGATGTCGTCTTATTCTGCTCTTTGACACGTTCGCCAATTAAATTTTAATTCCATGGCATAAAGCCTTCTTTTTTTTTTGCAGTTGTATTATGACTAACGCACATTTCACATGTATGTGGTGAGTTTACTCAAAGCCACATGAAAGTGGATAAAAACGAGGGGTGGTTGCAAAGGAATGGAAAAACGTATCCGGCGAACATTATTTTGATTGTCATGGTTACAGAGACGTGATTTGCTCATGGCGTGATTGAGATGTTAGGACACCGGGATGTGGAGGTCGATGGATGACCGTAAGCATGAAGAATGTCTCAGTGGCTTTTATGTCCGAGGGGTGGTTGAGAAGGAATGGAAAAACATATCCGTCGAACATTATTTTGATTGTCATGGTTACAGAGACGTGATTTGCTCACGGCGTGATTGAGATGTTAGGACACCGGGATGTGGAGGTCGATGGATGACCGTAAGCATGAAGAATGTCTCAGTGGCTTTTATGTCCGTAGGACAGTGGGCAAAACTTTGGTTATTACAGTCACAAAGTCACGATTCACTCATGGCGTGACTGGGGCGGCAGGTCACCGGCACGAGCATGAAGACGGGTGAAAACTATGCGCAATCAATGACTCTGTGGTACCTGTGTTTGAAGAGCAGTGGGCGAATCTCTAGATATTGTGGTCTCAGAGACGTGATTCACTCACGGGGTGATTGAGACCCTAGGACACTACGCCGTGGATGTAGATGGAAGAAAACTACTCACTATCAATGGCTCTGTGGTTCTTGTGTTTGAAGAGCAGTGGGCTACTCTCTGGCTATTATAGTCACTGAGACGTGATTCACTCACGGGGTTATTGAAACCCTAGAACACTGCATCGTGGGTGTAGACGGATGAAAACTATGCGCGATCAATGGTTCTGTGGTACTTGTGTTTGAAAAGCAGTGGGCTACTCTCTAGCTATTATAGTCACCGAGACGTGATTCACTCACGGCGTTATTGAATGCGTCGTGGGTGTAGACGGATGAAAACTATGCACTGTGGTTCTTGTGTTTAAAGAACGGTGAGCTACTCTCTGGCTATTATTGTCACCGAGACGTGATTCACTCACGGCCTAATAGAGACCCTAGGACACTGTGTCGTGAGTGTAAACGGACAGTTCAATGGCTCATGTGTGTGAGGAGCTCTGGGCGACACTCTGGCAATTATAGTCACAGAGATGTGATTCACCCTCGGCGTAATGTTGACATTAGTACACCGGAAAGTGTAAATGGGTGAACGTACGCGGAACAATGTCTCAGTGGCTTCTGCGTCCGTGAAACACTGGACAAATCGTTGGCTATTAAATTAAATGGGGGAGCGTGTGCAGATGGATGGAACTTACGCATCGCGATAATGACAGAGATGTGATTCACCCACGGCGTGATGTAGACATCAGTACACCGGAAAGTGGGTGTAAATGGATGAACGTACGCGGAACAATGTCTCAGTGGCTTCAGCGTTCGAGAAACACTGAACAAATCGTTGGCTATTAAATTCACAGAGACGATAATCACTCACGGCGATTTCTGGCGCTAGGTCTCTGGAGGAGCGTGTGCAGATGGATGGAACTAACGTGTCGCGATAATGACACAGTAGCTTTAGTGTATGTGGGACACTGAAAGAAACGCTGGGTGTTAAGGTTGCAGAGTCGTCATGCACTAACGGGGCGACTGAGACCTAGGACACTGCGTCGTGGGTGAAGATGAACGAAAACTATGCGCGATCAATGATTTTGTAGCTCCTGTGTCTGAGCGACACTGGCTGACACTCTGGCTATTATATTCATAGAGACGTGATTCACTCACGGCGTGATTAGGGCACGGGGCACGGGCACGGAAGACGAACGAAAACTATGCCCGATCAATAATTATGAGGCTACTGTGTCTAAGCGACACTGGGTAAAACGCTGGCTATTATAGTCTAGAAGACGTGTTTCACTTACGGCATGATCGGGGCGATAGTCCCTGGGATGCGTTTGTAGATGGATAGAACATAAGAGTGGATAATGAAACAGTACCTTGGGACACGGAATTTGGTAGGTTTTGGGGGTGGGGCGGCCCCCCTTGGTACCCAAATCTTTTGGTAGGTTACTATAAGAGAGTATATAAATAAAATTTTGCTGAAATCGCACCAATCATCTCAGAGATCTGGCGTTTAGAAAATTTAGGGAAAGGGGGAAGGTCCGCTCCCCCTTCAGATATCAAAAAATTAAGTAACCTATTTTCACCACGGGTCCATAAGGCACCATCTTTGAAAATTTCAAGAAAACCGGTTCAGCCGTTTTTGAGTCTATGCGGAACAGACAAACAAACACAAATTGATTTTTATACCCTACACCACTACTGCAGTACAGGTTATTATATGGGTTGCCCAAAAAGTAATTGCGGATTTTTTAAAAGAAAGTAAATGCATTTTTAATAAGACTTAGAATGAACTTTAATCAAATATACTTTTTTTCACTTTTTTCTAGAGCAAGCTTAAAGTAGCAGCTGATAACTGACAGAAAAAAGAATGCAATTACAGAGTCACAAGCTGTGAAAAAATTTGTCAACGCCGACTATATGAAAAAACAGCAATTACTTTTTGGGCAACCCAATATATGTTCATCCGATATGGACTTATATTGCAATATTCGACACTGCTGGTGAACTTCATAGAAATCGGTTCAGATTTAGATGTAGCTACCATATATATATATCGCCCGATTTCAACTTCTGGAGTCACAGCAAGCTTATTTATTGACCCATTTTGCCACAATTTCGCACAACGCTTTCCTCGATGACTACCTTATTATCTGAGAAGTTTGCTCGAAATCTGTTCAGATTTATATACATCTCCCATATATATGTTCGTCCGATTTGGAGAAATATTGCAATAAAGTGCTGATTTGTTAACCGATTCTCCCGTTATATGGCAGGTGGGATTTTCTTATAACTTTCGACATTTCTGGTGAATTTTATAGAAATCGGTTCAGATTCAGATATAGCTGCCATATATATACATCGCCAGATTTTCACTTCTAGAGCCACTGCAAGCGCAGTTAATGCCAAAACTTTGTACAACGCTTTCCTCGACAACTATCACAATATCTGAGAAGTTTGCTCCAAAATCGGTTCAGATTTAGATATAGTTCCCATACATATGTTCGTCCGATATGGACTAATATTGTAATAAAGTGCTCATTTGTCAACTGATTCTCTCGAAATTTGGCAGGAAGAATTTTCTTATGACTCTCGACATTACTGGTGAATTTCATAGAAATCGGTTCAGATTTAGATATGGCTATCATATATGTATATCGCTTGATTTTTACTCCAAGAGCCACTGCAAGCTCATTTTTTGACCAATATTGCCAAAATTTTGCACAACACTATTCTCGATGACTACCACATTATCTGATAAGTTTGCTCGAAATCGCTTTAGAATTAGACATAGCTGATTTTCACTTTTATTGCCTTTGCTAACACATTTATCAACCGATCTTCTCAATATTTTGCACTACGTTTTTTTTCTGTAACTGCCACAACATGTTCGAATTTTGTTCGAAATTCTACATTTCAAATTTAAGCAAATTTTAGTTTCGCCAACTTAACCTGCATACCCAATGACCTTGATACCCTACACTAAAATGGTCGGCTTAGCCCGTGCTTACTTCTTTTTACATAAATTATTAAGAACACAAGTCATTATAACTTTATTCATAAACATTCAGTACACAGTTCATAACACACACACCCAAAAACGCAGCCACCTGTTTTGTTTGCGGGAATTTATAAAGAATTTTCCTCTCGTTTCTTTGTGTTACTTGGAAATTTATGTCATTATAAAAATTCACTGAAATGGCAATGCATATAAATGTGGTGTGGTGTGGGTTGTAGTGTGGTGTGGGTTGTAGTGTTGGTGTTGGAGAAAAAAATACCAAAATACCATGTATGTATGTGTGTGGAAACTGCAAAAGCATTTTGCCGCTGCTGCTGCTTCTATTGCGACGACCATTAATAATGAACATATTTTATGCGAAATGTGAATACAACACTCACACACACACTCACACCCATTCAAACGAAATCATTAACGACGATACCATGGGCCTATGCAAGAACACCAACTTTGATTATTCGTGTGTAAATTTCAAATAATTCAGGTAACTTTTTATTCGGAATTAACAGGAATTAGTTTTTCGTTTTCAGTTTTCTGCTGGTAATTAATGGACTATGTTGAAGAGCAGTGGCAAGGTGGGAGGGAAATGAAAAAACACAATTTTCAAATAAGTTTCGTAATTAAATGTAAGCAAAAGTTTTTCTCCATATTTGTTAAAAAAAAAAAACAGCAAAAAAAATTGATTTCAGCAAAAATTTTACACATTAGGCAATGAGAAGAGATCGAGAGAGGGTGAAAAAAAAAAAAATTAACATACTGTAAACATTTTAAAAGCCTTTTTTGTTTGCATTAAGTCCAAAAAACAAAAATCTGTCCGCCACTTCTACCATATTCGTACCCAAACAAAAACTTTGCTTGCCATTTGGCCATACGTTGCCATAAGTTGACTGTTAACATTTTGTTGAGCCAGCATTATTGAAAAAAAAAATTAAATTAAAAATCACAAAAAACACATAGTCAGGCAGTCATTTATTGGGAATACATTAAACACAACAACAGCCGCCAGTCCATGATGACAACGGCAATACAAAAATTTGTCATGCTGCGGCGTCAGCAACATCCGTTGGCAATCAGGAAAGCCACCAAAAAAGTTCCACAAAAAATATTCATCATTATGCGCAGCCATACAACGACGTTGCGCTTTGTAATCATTCTGTCCACGCTGTATGTCAAGTCAACTTCAACATCTCAAGATGACGACGAATGTTTTTGAAATACTGAAGAACAGCCAAAAAGATTTAATTTGTTATTAAAGTTGAAAGTTTTACAAGAAATTAAATGAAGTTGGGCTAAAGTTCAGTGAATAGAACTAGATCGAAGGCCAGAGAATAACACTTTCAAGAAGTTGTGCATGAAAGGCTTATACCCACCACCATAGGATGGGGGTATGCTGGTCTAGTCATTTCGGTTGTAACCCCTCCAAATATTCGCCTAAGACTCCATAAAGTTCCGAGTCCGGGTCCATCTGGCATTGTCCGTCCGTCCGTCTGTCAAAATCTCGAGGGCGGTCGAACGCGTAAAGTTAGCCTCTTGGAATTTTGCACAGATACTTAACATTGATGTAGGTCGTTGGGGATTGCAAATGGGCCTTATCGGTTCAGATTTGAATATAGCTCCCATATAAACCGATCTTGGATCTTCACATCTTGAGCCGCTAGAGGGCGCATTTATTAACCGATATGGTTGAAATTGTGCGAGAACTGTTTTATTATGGCTTCCAACAATTGTGCCAAGAAGGGTTCATAACCTAAAATAGCTCCCATATAAACCGATATGGGGTCTTTTTTTCTTGAGCCGGTAGAGGGCGCATGTATTAATCGATATTGCTGAAATTGTGCATGAAGTTGTTAGTTTTTACTTCCAACAACTATGCCAAGTATGGTCTAAATAAGTTCTCTACCTGATATAGCTCCCATATAAACCGGTTCACAACCTGAAATAGCTCCCACATAAACTGATCTTGGATCTTCACTTCTTGAGCCGCTAGAGGGCGCATTTATTAACCGATATGGCTGAAATTGTGCGCGAAGTGTTTTATTATGACTTCCAACAATTGTGCCAAGTTGGGTTCATAACCTAAAATAGCTCCCATATAAACCGATATGGGGTCTTGTTTTGCTGAGCCGCTAGAGGGCGCATGTGTTAATCGATATGGCTGAAGTTATGCATGAAAACATGCACAACACTCCATGCACAATTTCAGCCAAATTGGAAAGGAATTGCGCTCTCTAGCGGCTCAAGAACTCAAGATCCAAGATCGGTTTGTATGGCCGCTTTATTAGGTTAAGAATCGATTTGAACCATCCTTAGCACATGTATTGGAAGTCATAACAAAACACGTTCAACAAAATTTCGGCCAAATCGGATGAGAACTGCGCCCTCTAGAGAGCTCAGTTTATATGGCAGCTATATCAGGTTATGAACAGATTTGAACCATATTCAGCATACTTATTGGAAATCTTAATAAAACACCGCATGCAAATTTTCCGCCAGATCGGATACGAATTGCGGCCTCTGGAGGCTCAAGAAGTCAAGATTCAAGATCGGATTATATGGCAGCTATATCAGGTTATGGACTGATTTCGACCATACTTCACACAGTTTTTGAAAGTCATGTCGTAAAACGTCAAGCAAATTTTGAGCCAAGTCGGATAGGAATTGCGCCCTCTAGAGGCTCAAGAAGTCTGTTTATATGACAGCTATATCAGGTTATAGACCGATTTGAACCATAATCGGCACAACCTACACTGATAAGAAGTATTTGTGAAAAAATTCAAACACCTAGCTTTGCTTCATTGAAAGTTAACGTGCTTTCAACAGACGGACGGACGGAAAGACGGAGACCGGAATGACGAAATTAGCTGGAGGGTATAAAAAATTTAAAAACAAAATTTAAATATTAAAAAAAAAAAAATAAAAAATATATTGTCTTTCGAAAATTTTCCCAGAAATTTCTGCCTTAGAAGTTGTGTCATGAGAAAAATATCTTAGAAAGATTATTTTCTCTATTCATAAACATTAACAAAACCTATTTTCAGGATTTTTAAAATTTATGTATTTAATCACTTTTCCCGCTCAACGCCTTGTTAGCATTCAGTATGCTATTAAAAGGCATTCCATGCAAACTAATTCGCCAGAATTTAAAAACTCATTATTCATTCACAATGTGGTAGCTGAGCTTTCATTTAGCATCACTACAGAGTTTTTCGGAAAAGCAGAAAAAAATTGAGGTATTTTTCTGTGGAACTTTTTGTGCTGTATTTATATGCAGAAACTGTTTTGTTTCATTTTTTGTTGTTTTCATTGCCAATTTTGTTGCTTTTTAGTTTATTTTGTTGTTGCAAGTTTTCGGTGGAATTTATTTAAATATAAATTGCCAGGAAATTGACAGTTTGTAATGCAATCCCAATTATCTTTACCTGCTGCTATCCCCACCACAATCCACCGGTGGTTGATAAAAATCACCGTGCAGCTTGGTTAACTTTAGCTGGCTGTGATATTCACAACTTTTGAATGTTTCCAATTTGTAATAAATGAATGAATTTACAAAGCATTTAAAATAGGAACAAAAACCAAAAAAAAATGTTTTTGAATGGTAAATTGTAGTCACAGTTTGAAATTTGCAATGGCCATGAATTTTCAACATGAAATTTTTTTTGTTTTATTTTTGGGTTTATAAATTGAGAGATAAGTGATGTTGCTGAATGGGGAAAAAATTTAAAAGTTTGCCATGGCTGAAATTTCGACTTTTGTTTTATCCATGATGGTTCATTGATTCAAATTTAAATTCAACGATAAGGGAGATCCTTTTAAAAAAGGGTTTTGAAGGGCTAGGCACAACGCAATAGGATGCGAAATACACTCTTTTCTCCTTTGTTTGATCTTTAAGGGGGCTATACTAAATCAAGTATGACCTAAAAGAAAAATTTTGCATGGAAAATTTGTCCTTAGGTAAAATTTATTGGAGTTTCAGGGAAATTTTTTTTACTGAAACAATGTTAGGAAATTGGGTCTATATTTCCAGAAAAAAAATACTTGAAAATTGTGTTTCAAAAAATAGCTTTGAAATTTTTACTGAAATTTTTTGGCAATTTTGTTTTTGGATGTTTTAGAATATGAGAAAATTTCAAAAAATTTTTATCTTGAAATTCCTTGACATTTTTGTCTTTTCATAGATATTCTTAGAATATGTAGAACTGGTTTAAAAGAGAACATTTCCTGGAAATTAAGAAAAGTTTTTTAAGAATCTAGAAACATTTGCTAGAAATTAAAAAATTTTCTACAAATTACGAAAATTTTCTTAGAATTTAAGACCAATTTCTTAATTTTTTTTTTTTAGATTGAAGTTCTTATATAACTTTTCATAAGAGAAAATGTCTGGAAATTAAGAAATATTTCTTAGAAATGTAGAAAATTTTCTTTGAAAACAAGAAAAAAATTTCTTAGAAATAAGGAAAAAATTCTTTAAATTAAGAAGCTTTTTTTATAATTAATACATTTTTTCAGAATTTTTTTGGCAATTTTGTTTTTGGATGTTTTAGAATATGAGAAAATTTCAAAAAAATTTTGTCTCGAAATTCCTTGAAATTTTTGTCTTTACATAGATATTATTAGAATATGTGGAGGAAAGTTTTTAAACATCTATTCATTAAAGAAACTGTTTTAAAAGAGAACATTTCCTGGAAATTAAGAAATATTTCTCAAGAATTCAGAAACCTTTGTTAAAAATTCAAAAATTTTTTCAAATTACGAAAATTTTCGTAGAATTTAAGACCAATTTCTTAGAATTTTTTTTTTTAGATTGAAGTTCTTAGATAGCTTTTCATTAGAGATAATGTTTGGAAATTAAGAAATATTTCTTAGAAATTAAGAAAATTTTCTTAGAAAAAAAGAAAAATTTTCTTAGAAATAAGGAAAAAATTCTTTTAATTAAAAGGGTTTTTTTTTAATTAATAAATTTTTATTTTAGAAATTTCCTTTTAAGTGAAAATTTTATAAAAATTTCGTTTATTTAGGAAGGATTAGGAAATTAAGCATTTTAAGAAAAAATTCCATTCAAAGTTAACTTTTCAAATTGTTGAAAAGAACAAATTATTAAAGTATTGTCTTTAAAGGAAAATTCTATGAAATGTTGTCTTTAAAGACTTTTTTTTCTAAATTTCAAGAATTTCGTAGAAAATTTTTCTTAAAATTAAAGAAAATAGTTTAGAAATTAAGAAAAATATCTTAAAAACTAAGAAAAATGTCTTAGAAATTAAGAAACAAATTTCAAGACAACCAAATAATAAAATATTAAAAAATAAAATTCGTTGAATTTTTTACAGAAATTTTGTTGTTTTTTTTTAGAGTTTTTGGAATATGAGAAAATTTCACTAAAATTTTGACTCGAAATTCCTCAACATTTGTTTTTAGATAGATGTTTCTAAAATTTGTAGAGTAAAGTTTTAAGATATATTTTCATTACAGATGTTTTAAAAGACAACATTTCCAGAAAATTAAGAAAAAATTCCTAGAAAATAAGAAAATTTTCTTAGAAAAAAGAAAAATTTTCATAGAAATAAGGAAAAAATTCTTTTAATTAAGAAGCTTTTTTTATAATTAATAAATTTTTATTTCAGATATTTCCTTTTTAGTGAAAATTTTAAAAAATTTCGTTTATTTAGGAAGGATAGGAAATTAAGCATCTTAAGAAAAAATTCCATTCAAAGTTAAATTTTGAAATTGTTGCAATGAGACAACCAAATAATAAAATATTAAAAAAAAAATTCGTTGAAATTTTTACAGAAATTTTGTTGGCAAATTTTTTAAAGAGTTTTTAGAGTATGAGAAAATTTTACTAAAATTTTTACTCGAAATTCCATTTTTTTTAGATAGATAATTGTAAAATTTGTAGAGTAAAGCTTTTAGATATATTTTCATTAAAGATGTTTTAAAACACAACATTTCCTGAAAATTAAGAAAAATTTCCTAGAAAATTGGAAAATTTTCTTAGAAATTAAGACCAATTTCTTAAAAAACTAATTTTTCTAGATTAAAGTTCTTAGATATCTCTTCATTAGAGAAAATGTCTTCAAAGAGAAAAATTTCTAGAAATTAAGAAATATTTCTTAGAAATTTGGAAAAACTTATTAGAAAGAATTTTTGGTTTTAGAGAAATTTTTATAAAAATTTCGTTTATTTGGGGAGAATGAGGAAATTTAGAATCTTAAGAGAAAATTTCTTTGGCTCTGGAGAAAGTTTCATAATTGTTGAATAAAACAAAATTATTAAAACATTGTTTGTAGAGGAAATTTCCTTAAAATATTGTTATATATTAAAAAAAAAATTCTAGATTTTAAGATTATTTTCTTAAAATTAAGAAAACTGCTTAGAAATTAAGAAAAATGTCTTGGGTATTAAGAGACAAATTTTAAGAAATCCAAAAAATAATAAAATTTGGAAAAAAATGCTATGAAATTATTACAGAAATTTTGTTGGCAATTTTGATTTTCGATTTTTTAGAATATGAGGAAATTTTACGAAAATTCTGACTCGAAATTCCTTGACATTTTCATTTTAAGAAAGATATATCTAAAACTTGTAGAGGAAAGTTTTTCGATATATTCATATTTCATTAGAGATGTTTTAAAAGAGAACTTTTCTTGGAAATTAAGGAAAAATTCCTAGAAACTAGGAAAATTTTCTTAGAAATTAAGACCAATTTCTTAAAAAATAATTTTTTGTAGATTCAAGTTCTTAGATATCTTTTCGTTAGAGAAAATGTCTTTCAAGAGAAAAAATGGCTGGAAAATAAGATATATTTCCTTGAAATTTAGAAAAACTTTTTAAAAAATAGGTAAAATTTCTTAGGAAAAAAGAAAAATTTCTTATTATGAAGAAATTTTTATTTTAAAAATTTTCGTTTGTTTAGGGAGAATGAAGAAATTTAGCATCTCGAGAGAAAATTATATGCAAAGTTTTGAAAAATGTTTTTAGAATTATAAAAAAACTAAATTTCTTAGGAACTAAGAAAAAGTTTGTAGAATTTTTTTTTTTAATTTTTCCTTTACAATTTTTGTTTGTTTCTCTTTCGAGACGAGCTCAATAATCGAAGATGCAAATGGAAAAGGAAAGCCAAAGATAGCCACACACACCACCCACTATGGGACACGTATCGTCATTGGTTAGAAGACTTTTAAACCATATAAGGTGTGATGGCTTCAAGGGCCGTGCGTTGGTATGTTGTATTTGAGTGTTAATAGCGAAAACACATCTATGATACAATTACCACGTTCGACAACCCTGTCTATTAGGTGTACTTTTTCCCAATGCATGACAGAAATTCTTTATGTTGTAAATAACACTTCTTCTGTACTACGCTGCACACTACACATAACGTCTGTCATTACACAAAAATACATGCATTGGGAAAAAGTACAGCTAATAGACAGGGTTGTCGAGCGTGGTAAATGTGGTAATTATGTCATGGATGCGTTTTCGCTATTAAAACGATTCAAATACAACGTATCAACGCACGGCCCTTGAAGCCATCATTCTAATATGGTTGAAGAGTCTTCTTACCAAAGACGAAAAGCGTCCCATAGTGGTTGTTGTGTGTTGCTATCTTTGGCTTTCCTTTTCCATTTGCGTCTCCGATCATTGAGCTCGTCTCGAAAGAAAAACAAAAAAAATTCTTAGAAATTGAGAAAAATTTCTAAGAAATTAAGAAAAATTTCTTAGAAATTAAGAAAATTTTCTTAGAAATTAAGAAAAATTTCTTAGAAATTAAGAAAAATTTCTTAGAAATGAAGACAAATTTCTTAGAAATTAAGATAAATTTTTTAGATACTAAGAAAACTTTTTTAGAAATTTAGAAAAATTTCTTAAAGATAAATAAAAAAAATTTTAATCAATAAAAATTGGAAATTCATCTTTTAAGAGGTTATGAGGATATAAAAAGAACATTTTAATTTTAATAGTTTATTTTTGTGTCTTATTATCTTTATACATTTAAGGATCGACCTTGAGAAGGCTTGAGACAAACGTTTTTCTCCAGAGCTTCAATAATTTGTCGCTCTCCAAAACCAGAAAATCTCTCTACCAAGTTAATGTTTTTATATGTAAGTGTGTAACAACAACAGCAAATTTGTTTTGTAAAATAGCTTCATACTGACATGTGCCAAATTACCTCACCTTTTTTTTGTGTGTGCAAACGGTGAGTAATGAAACATATTCAGCATTCAGCTTGCATAGAATTCAGCATTCAGCTTGCATAGAACAAAAAACAGACAACCAACTAATCCAACCATTTCAGCACACCATCATCATTCATATCACATTTCAATTTTATTCATATTGCACAATGCTTTGTGTTGGTGAGTTTTAGCTGGGATCATAGTGCAATCCCCAGACCCTGATCTATCCCCTCCCTTGACCACCAACATTCTGTTGTAATGCCTGAAGAATTTCCAATGATGTTTCAATTAAAACTACCTTAGAATAATCAACGAATCGTTAAGCTTTCGAATTCTGCCATTCATTCATTCATTCCTTCAATGCACATCATACGTCCATACATTTTTTTCTGTTCATAAATATTTGTTAACAACAACAGGAGGTTGATGGCAAAGCAATCCATACTAACGAATTGCTGCTATTCCGATGTCCAGACGAGACTTGCTTGTGGAATGGTATTTAGCCAAAAAGCAAAAAAGGGAAAAAATGTGTGCAAATGGAAAATGGTTAAAATTGTTGTTAAGAAAAACAAAACAAAACTTGCAAAAAATCCATAAAAACAAAGTCATAACGAATTGCAGCATTCGCATTATTAAACTCCCCCAGAAAAAAAGAAACCCCAAAACTACACAATTTCACATTGTCGTGAAAAACTAAAAGCTATGCTCTTTTTGGGGAAGTTTTACCACCATTGGTGGTATGTTGCTGATACACTGGAAACAAATTCAGCATTATTTCGATTATGATGATCAATTCCTGTTTTGTATGCTCTTACCTCACCTATATTGCATTCGAGGTACACAAATTCGTATAGTAAAAGGAAAAAAGGGAAAACATTGATGTGATTGCCAGCCTTATTGTCTAAAGAAAAAATTTCCAAAAATCTTCCCTAAAGAAAATTTTTAAGAAATTTTTTCTAAAAGAAAAAATTTTATGAAAATTTCTCTAAAGAAAAAATTTCAAGAAATTTTCTCTAAAGAAAAAATTTCAAGAAATTTTCTCTAAAGAAAAAATTTCAAGAAATTTTCTCTAAAGAAAAAATTTCAAGAAATTTTCTCTAAAGAAAAAATTTCAAGAAATTTTCTCTAAAGAAAAATTTCAAAAAATTTTCTCGAAAGAAAAAATTTTAAAAAATTTTCTCTAAAGAAAAATACTCCCTAAAGAAAAAATGTCAAAAAATTTTCTCTAAAGAAAAATTTCAAAAAATTTTCTCTAAAGAAAAAATTTCAAGAAATTTTCTCTAAAGAAAAAATTTCAAGAAATTTTCTCTAAAGAAAAAATTTCAAGAAATTTTCTCTAAAGAAAAATTTCAAGAAATTTTCTCTAAAGAAAAATTTCAAGAAATTTTCTCTAAAAAAAAAATTTTAAGAAATTTTCTCTAACGGAAAAATTTCAAGAAATTTTCCTTAAAGAAAAATTTCAGAAATTTTTTCTAAAAAAATAATTTCAAGAAATTTTCTCTAAAGAAAAAATTTTTTAAAATTTTTTCTTTTTTTTACAGAAAATTTCAATAAATTTTCTCTAAAGAAAAAATTTCAAGAAATTTTCTCTAAAGAAAAAATTTCAATAAATTTTCTCAAAAGAAAAAACTTCAATAAATTTTCTCAAAAGAAAAAATTTCATAAAATTTTATCTAAAGAAAAAATTTTATAAAATTCTAAAGAAAAAATTTCATAAAATTGTAAACAAAAAATTTCATAAAATTTTAAAGAAAAAAAAATTCTCTGAAGAAAAATTTTTAAAAAATTTTCTATAAAGAAAAAATTCTAAGAAATTTTCTCTAAGGAAAAAAACTTTGTCTAGTCAGACAACTTTGTCTGACCAGACAAAGTTGTCTGAGCAGACAAAGTTGTCTAACCAGCCCAGACAACTTTGTCTGGTCAGACAACTTTGTCTGGTCGGACAACTTTGTCTGGTCGGACAACTTTGTCTGGTCAGACAATTTTGTCTGATCAGACAAGTTTGTCTGGTCAGACATGTTGGGCTTGTTAGACAACTTTGTCTGCTGACATTTTTTTTTATTTCATTCAATTTTTTCTCTCTCTGTGCTTATTTTTTGCAAAGTTATTTATTTATGGTATGTTGAATAAAAATACCATGAATATTTTGGCAGCCCAAACAAGAAGGAAGCTAAAACTATGCTCAACAATATCATACAGCTCCAACTCCCTTAATGCTGTTTCATTCAAATGGAGGAATTTTTATCCACAAAAATATAGAACGCAATGCAATACGCCCACCATAACAATGCCTGACAAGAAAACAAATTCTGCCTTGCTGGAGATGAAAATCATTATGGTTGGATACCACCTCCTACATTTTTCTTTCCATTTTAGTTTGCTGTCCGTCTGGCGGTCGTCCTTTAGTTGAAACTAGACTAGGAAGGCAAGAGGTAGAAGAATACAAAATGAATAAATAAAAATTCGATTTATGCTAGGAACCCATTGTGTTGTAGACTTATTTATGTTAGGTTCAAGATTAAAAAGAAGGCTATGTACTCGTATGTATATGCTGAATTTTTGGGTTAATCTTTGGTGGGGTTGAGCTTCATTTTTACTTTTTTTGGTGCTTGAAATTGATTGAAATTATTTTGCTGGAAAACCTTGAAGAGTTTCCCTGGGTCATTGTCCTGGAGTCTTACTTAATAACATTTTCAGCAACTTTGATGTAATAAAGGCTTTGGGAATTCAAGGAATTTTGGTTTTATTTGAAAAGGGCTTAAAAAGGCTAAATGCGGCAAACAATTCGGAAAGATTATGAATTTTCATTTTTGTCTTAAATCTGTGATGAATTTTTTAAAATTTTTCTTAGAAGCTACCAAATTAATTTTTAAATTTTTTTTTTTTATTTCAGGTAACACAAATACATTTCCAACCTCAGGTATAGCAATGTAGCAAAATCTTTGTACGTCTTTTATTTTTAAATTGAATATTTATAACATTCAAAGAACTTCATAGAACTCAATTTGTCATTAAACAAAACTTCTCCTTTTTGCCGTGACAAAATAATCACCAAAAAAGTCTGCCATTGACAACTTTATGTCATATGAAAGACATGATGTCGTGAAAGCAAACTGTGATACATTTGTTTGTAAGAAACTTGTATCTGTGAAAGTTCTTACTATGCAAACGGTACATGGTATGAGCGTTTAATTTCTGTGTTAAATTTGTTAAAAAATAATTAACAGCATTTGGGTCATCACCATTTGCCTTTCGCGAGTTCTGTGTTGGCTCGTGTTTTTGTGAAATCGGTTAACATGTCGGTGGGGTTTTATGGTGAAGCACTCCCCCCAGCTACTTGTTCCAAAATTATTCGGTTCACATTTAGATATAACTGCTGAACCGATATGATTTGAACTATACCGATCTCCCGATTGGACTTTACTTGCAGCAATTTTTGTCCGATTTGGCTGAAATTATGCATGGAGTGTTCTGGTACCACCTCCCACAGATATGCCAAGTACAGTAAAAATCAATTTATAACCTGATATAGCTTCCATATAAACCGATCTCCCGATTTGACTTCTTGGCAAAAACTGGGACTTTTTCCCGATTTGATCAAAAGTTAGCATGAAGATTTCTATTCCGTACCAAGTACGGTCTAAATCGGCCTATAACCTGATGTAGCTTCAATCAAAACCGATTTTCCGATTTGACTTATTGATCCCTTACGAGCCTTACTTTTTGTCCCATTTGGGTAACATTTTCCTCATAGAGTTCTATTACGACTTTCAATGCTTATTTCAAGTACGGTTCTAATCGGTCTTTAACCTGACATAGCTCCCATATAAACCGATCTCCCGATTAGATATCTTGAGCCCTGTAAGCCGCAATATTTTATCAATATGACAAACATTTTGCACGTGGTGTTCCCTTACGACTTCCAACAAAGGTCCAAATCGGTCTTTAAACTGATATGGCTGCCATAAAAACCGATCGCTCAGTAATCCTTGCTCGCTTCCTAGAAATTTTTGCCTGGTTTCGGTAAAGTAAGCATTTCAACTAAATTTGTTTTGTGCAAATTTTCAACAGAATTCATGGTAGTGGGTTCCCAAGATTCGGCCCGGCCGAACTTAGCACTTTATTACTTGTTCTATTTATTATGTTTGACGGTTAGGCTGACGGTCGTTGATTTCATCTATCTTTCTCATTGATCTCCAAAAAGGAGAAACATTTATATATATCGAAACTTTTGAATACTGGCGTAAGCATTTATCGAAATTTTTGATAAAATTTATGATTCTTTTTTAAATTTTTTTAACATATTGGATATTGAAATTTACTTTGTTTTTTGCAGAATTCTAAGAGTTTTCTTTCTTTATATACAAAATTGTGAAATATTTTCTTGATTCTTTGATTTCTAAGTTAAATATCCATCTGTTTTATCGATAACTATCGATAATTTGTCGATAAATATCGATAATTTGTCGATAACGATCGATAATTTTTTGATTACTATCGATATTTTTTCGATAACTATCGATAATTTGTTATTAATAACTTTAAATATTAATGCTATCGATAACTATCGAACACTTCGATTATTTGTTATCGACAATTTCGTTTATTTTCATCCATATTTAACAGTGAATGAAGGAAACTGATAAATTTTTTATTATCTTAAAAAATATCTCAATGCTTATTTTTTTTAAATTTGAGTATTATTTTTAAATCGATCATCAATCGATATTCCAATTTTTTCCCAAATGTATTGAAATATTATCAATTAAATTTTGTTTTGAAATTCAGAAATTTTCGACAAATTTGAAATTTTTCTTTCATTTCTTCCTTTTAACAAAGTTGTTGGAATTTTTTACCGATTCGTTGGTTTTTAAGTTTAATATCCACCAGTATTATCGATAATAGTTATAAATATCACAAATTAAGTATCGATAGTTATTGAAAACTTATTTTTTTGCTTTCGATTACTGTCGAACATTTTGATTATTTTTTATTGCTAACTATTGACAATTTGATTATTAGTTATCGGAAATTTCAATAATAAAATTTTTTTTAATTTCAGAATAATTCTACTTATTATTTTACAGGTTTAATATTGTTCAGTGTTATCGATAATTGTAGTAAATATAGCAAATTTATTATCGATAATTATCGATAACTAACACTTTTGTTATCGATAACTATCAAACATTTTGATTATTTGCAATCGCTAACTATCGACAAATTCGATATTTGCTATCGGAAATTTCTGTAATAAAGCAAATATATTCTTGATTGTTATGACATTCTAAGTCGATCTAGCCATGTCCGTCCGTCTGTCCGTCTGTCCGTCCGTCTGTCCGTCTGTCCGTCCGTCTGTCCGTCCGTCTGTCCGTCCGTCTGTCCGTCCGTCTGTCCGTCCGTCTGTCCGTCCGTCTGTCCGTCCGTCCGTCCGTCTGTCCGTCCGTCTGTCCGTCCATCTGTCCGTCCGTCTGTCCGTCCGTCTGTCCGTCCGTCTGTCCGTCCGTCTGTCCGTCCGTCTGTCCGTCCGTCTGTCCGTCTGTCCGTCCGTCTGTCCGTCCATCCGTCCGTCTATCGAAAGCACGCTAACTTTCGAAAGAGCTAGACTCTTGATATTTTGCTCATAAAGTTCTTTTTAGGGCAAATCGTAGGGATTGTAAATGGGCCAAATCGGTTCATGTTTTGATATAGCTGCCATATAAACCGATCTTGAGTCTTGACTTCTTGAGCATCAAATCGCAATTCTTAACCGATTTGGCTGAAATTTTGCACCTGGTGTTTTGGTTTGACTTCTAACAACTGTGCTAAGTATGGTTCAAATCGGTTCATAACCTGGTATAGCTGCCATATAAACCGATCATGACTTCTTGAGCCACTAGAGGGCCCAATTCTTATCCGATTTGGCTAAAATTTTGCACAAAGTGTTTTGCTATGACTTCTAACAACTGTACTAAGTATGGTTTAAATCGGTTTATAACCTGATATAGCTGTCATGTATACCGATTTTGGATCTTGACTTCTTGAGCCAAGAGATTTGGGACAGTGAGCTGTGTTAGGCTTTTCGACATCTTTCTGTAATTTGGCCAAAATCGGCTTAGATTTGGGTATAGCTGCCATATAGGCCGGTCTCTTGATTAAAGGTCTTGGGGCCCATAGAACGCGCATTTAATCTAGTCATACTAATCTAGTCATTCCATTTGTAACACCTCGAAATATTGATCTGGGACCCCACAAAGTGAAAATATTCTGGATCGCCTCGACATTCTGATTCCAATTAGCCATGTCCGAACGGTCGAACGCGTAAAGCTAAACGCTTGAAATTTTGCACATATACTTAATATTGATGTAGGTCGTTGGGGATAGGAAACGGACAATATCGGTTCAGATTTAGATATAGCTCCCATGTAAACCGATCTCCCGATTTGACTTCTTGAGCCCCTGGAAGATCCAATTTTTGTCCGATTTGGCTTAAATTTTGCAGGTAGTGTTCTGTTATGACTTCCTACAACTGTGCCAAATACGGTCCAATTCGTTCTATAACCTGATGTAGCTCCCATATAAACCGATCTCCCGATTTGACTTCTTGAACCCCGGGAAGCCTTAATTTCAATCCGATTTGGCTGACATTTTGCATGTATTGTTCTGTTATGACTTCCAACAACTGTACCAAGTACGGTCCAAATCGGCCAAGAACCTGATATAGCTCCCATATAAACCGATCTCCCGATTTGACTTCTTGAGCCCATGGAAGACGCAATTTTCATCCGATTTGACTGAAATTTCGCGTATAGTATTCTGTTATGACTTCCGACAATTATGCCAAGTACAGTTCAAATCGGTCCAGAACCTTATATAGCTCCCATATAAACCGATCTCCCGATTTGACTTTTTGAACCCCGGGAAGCCTTAATTTCAATCCGATTTGGCTAAAATTTCGCATGTGGTGTTCTGTTATGACTTCCAACAACTGTGCCAAGTACGGTTCAAATCGGTCAAGAACCTGATATAGCTCCCATATAAAACGATCTTCCGATTTGACTTCTTCAGCCCTTACAAGCCGAAATTTTCATCCGATTTGTATGAAATTTGGCATGCAGTGTGCTGTTATGACTTCCAATAGCTATGCTAATTACGGGCCAAATCGGCCAAGAACCTGATATAGCTCCCATATAAACCGATCTCCAGATTTGACTTCTTGAACCCCTGGAAGCCTTAATTTCCATCCGATTTGTATGAAATTTGGCATGCAGTGTGCTGTTATGACTTCCAATAGCTATGCTAATTACGGTTCAAATCGGTCAAGAACCTGATATAGCTCCCATATAAACCGACCTCCGGATTTGACTTCTTGAGTCCCTACAAGCCGCAATTTTCATTCGATTCGGATGAAAGTTTGCATGCAGTGTGTTGTTATGACTTCTAACAAATGTGGCAAGTACGGTTCGAATCGGTCGATAACCTGATATAGCTCCCATATAAACCGATCGCCTGTTTTTTCCGATCTGGCTGAAATTTTCCAAATGGTGTTATGTTGTGACTTCCAACAATTGTGCTAAATATGGTCTTAATCCGTTCATAACCTGATATAGCTTAAATGTTAACCGGTCTCTCGATCATTCTTGTTCGGTTCCTAGAAGTATGTAGAATAAAATTGTGCCCATCAACTAAATTGTGTATGTTTTTAACAGAATCCATGGTAGTGGGTTCCCAATTTCGGCCCGGCTGAACTTAGCACGCTTTTACTTGTCCATAACAGCTTTGCTGCAGGGCCATCTGTAATGACTTTAGTTTTGCAAAATAAATCTGTGATAATTTTCTTGCGCCATAATAACCTGTGACATATGTTTGTAGTTATAGTGATAATCCGCAAACTTTCTGTGAGATAAATGTGCCTGTAGTAGTTGTGTGGCCTCATTATAGAATGGATAGACATTTTTTCTAATCACAATGTTTTCTCTTAAACTCTCCCCCCCCTCGCTCTCCCTCTCTTTCACTAAGGTATTGAACATCTGTCATTGAATTTTTATTCATTCGCATTAGTTATTCCCCGTAGCTGTCAGTGTCTTGCTGCTGGTTGCTGTTACATACCAAAACCAAAAAGCGGATATTACTTTATCCTTAAAGCTCCTAAGCGAATTTCGTATAATTTGCAAATTCCTATACAAACACACATGCATACACCCACACACATGCACACATAACAAAACTGTATTTATTCATATCCTTGAATGAAGGAATTTCACGTACAGCAATTTGACTCGTTTTTCCTGGTTTCTTCCTTTTCCCTTTGTTGGCTTGTCACAGTACACACACAAAAAAAAAAGAAAGGTAAGGACAAAAATGAAATCAAATCGGTTCCTTTTTTTTGGCAAAAAAAAACAAAACTAACTTAAGTTTGGAAACCTGGCAAAGGGAAATCAATGCCAAAGGCAAAACCGAGCATAAAAATCTAAAGTCACGTACATGTAGGGGTTATCTTAACCCAATGGCAGAAAGCAAAATACATACAACGTCAATAATAAAACTACTTTCGATTCATGCTTGGCTCTTTCTCTCCACCTCCTCCTGTCTCTCTTTCTCACTCTCTCTCTCTCTCTGCCTTATTCCCACTGACACTGTCCTCAAATACATTATAATAATCCTTGAAATAAAGAAGACATGTGTATGTGGATAAAGATATCCTCGAAAAAAATACATTACGTATGAAAAAAAAAATTAGAAAAAAAAATCCTTAAAACGTATTTGTAAACCAAATATGTACCCCAAGTCAAGCATACCATCATTCACTGGGAGAACTCTAAAGTTGATTTTTGGCAATCAATATCCTAACAACAGACAAAATGTGGTGCAGTCAACATCAGTCAAGAGTCAGCTAATAAAAGGGTTTCCATTGTTGGTTTTTTTAGAAAGATACCACAATTTTTTGGAGATTCTGATTTTTTGGAGAGAAAAGCAGTAGTCCGGTCAGTAATGATCCTGGATTTATCATACAACGTTTTTGGTTAACCTTTAAAACTAATTTTTTTTTTTGTTGAAATTTTTTTGGATTTTTTTTTAGTTTTTCAGTGGCAACCCCTTTTAACCTCACACCTTAGGTGTAGAGTTAGATGGCTGCATGAAGCTGAGGTCATCAGGGAAAGAAATTGTGAAATGTGTTCCAAATTGAACACTTTGCAAATTGGCAAAATCATCACACGTTCATTGCGTCCACATACCATTCAGCTAAACCCCCGGGGTCCACAAATGTGTAAGAACTTCTACATACCTACCACACACACACACACACACACATGCATTGCAATACGCGTTGGCCTCTTCTGCTGTATGCCTGTTGTCCGCTAGAGTATTAGCAGACTGGCCTCATTTGTGCTGCGTCGCAGCCAGGCAGGCGGCTCCTTAGACGACGTTTTGTTACACGTTCTCTCATTAGTGTTTGGTTAATGTCATTATTTGTTTCTTATTATTCCCCCCCCCCTTTCTTCCTGCCCATGTTTGTCGCGCAGCTTTTTGTGCTTATCTTGTTTTTATTGCCACCGCTTGTTATGATTATTATCATTCGCCTTTGTATGTGGTGGTGTTGTTGCTGTTAGCAGCCTGTGAACAAATTTGCTAGAGTGTGTCTGTGTGCGTGTGCGTGTGAGAGCGAGAGGGTTTTTTAATATGCCCGTTTTGTTTGTTTGTTTGTTTTGGTGATTAAAATTATCACTGCAATTAATTGCTGAACAAGTGATGCTGGTCGGTGGAGGGTTCTCATACCAACGTTTTAGGTTTTTGGTAAAGCGAAATGGAAAAATATGTCTGTGAATGTGCAGAAAAAGGTGTTGGGCTATAATAATGGGCCACAGGGCCCAATGGGCTTTAGAGGCACACACATACACACACCAAGCACATCGTTAAGAGTCTCATTTACTGGAATATGAGAAAATAATTGCACGTTTAGAAACCTTTATTCTCGGGACATTAAATGGTATAATTTAATGTTAAACAAATATAAAAAAACCAAATATTAAAAAAAACAAGCGTAAGAACTTTTTAGCATATTTGCAAAAAAACAAGTAAAAGCGTGCTAAGTTCGGCCGGGTCGAATCTTGGGAACCCACTACCATGGATTCTGCTAAAACTGTATATCAAATAAAATTTGTTGTAGGGCATAATTTTATTTTACATACCAAACTTCAGTCGAACCAGCAAAAATTAAAACTTCTAGGAGCCGAACAAGGATGATCGAGAGATAGGTTTATATGGGAGCTACATCAAGTTATACACCGATTTGGGCGGTACTTGGCACAGTTGTTGAGAGTTATAAAAAACACTACATGCAAAATTTCAGGCCAATCGGATAAAAATTGCGGCTTGTAAGGGCAGAAGAAGTCAAATCGGAAAATCGGTTTATATGGGAGCTATATCAGGTTCTTGACCGATTTGGACCGTACTGGGCACAGTTGTTGGAAGTCATAGCAGAACAACACATGCAAAATTTCAGCCAAATGGGATTAAAATTGCGGCTTGTAAGGGCTCAAGAAGTCAAATCTGGAGCTCGGTTTATATGGCAGCTATATCAGGTTATAGACCGATTTAGACTATACTTGGCACAGTTGTTGGAAGTCATAGCAGAACACCACATGCAAAATTTCAGCCAAATCGGATAAAAATTGAGGCTTGTAAGGTCTCAAGAAGTCAAATCGGGAAATCGATTTATATAGGAGCTATATCGGGTTCTTGACGAATTTGGGCCGCACTTGGCACAGTTGTTAAAAGTCGTAACAAAACACTACGTGCTAAATTTTAGTTATAACAGAACACTACATGCAAAATTTCAGCCAAATCTGACAAAAAATTGCGGCATCCAGTGGCTCAAGAATTGAAATCGGGAGATCGTGTTATATGGGAGATATATATTCAAATCTGAACCGATATAGCCCATTTGCAATCCCCAAGGACCTACATCAATATTAAGTATCTGTGCAAAATTTTAAGCGGCTAGCTTTACGCATTCGACCTCTAACGTGATTTCGACATACTACGGACGAACGGACATTGCTAGATCGAATCAGAATCTCGAAACGATCCAGAAACGGAATGACTAGATTGGTATACCCCCATTCTATGGTGGTGGGTATAAATATTAAGGTAACTTTCGATAACTCATCGAACTTTTCGATAATTTAAATCGAAATTACCGAAACATTTACTGAAGATTTTGGTTATACCTATAGGAATTTTCGATATTAAATACCAAAATTTTCGATAATACTTATCGAAAATTTTGATAATTATCCATCACTATGATATTTATTTGCCTATTTAAAACTTTTCGATAAAACTTATAAAAATTTTCATTTTAACTCATCGATTATACTTATCGAAATTTTTGATAGTACGTATCAACATTTTCGAGTATACTAATCGAAACATACGATAACACTTATCGAAAATTTCGAAACACTTATCCAATATTTTGGTTATACTTGTCTTGAATTTTCGATATAACATATCACAATTTTCGATATCGCAATTTTCAATAAAACTTACCAAAAATTTCGATAAGTATTAACAAATCTTATGATAATATATAAAAAATTTCCGATAATGCTTATCGAAGTTTTTGATAATTTTTCAAGGCAAAAAACTTGAAAAATGCTTATCGAAGTTTTTGATAATTTTTCAAGGCATAAAACTTGAAAAATGAGAAATTCGGCAGAGCCCGGCCAGGAATCGAACCTGGGCACACGGAGCAACAGCGAGACCCATTGCCGTTGTCTTAGCGTTTGAAGCCATCAATACAACTTCCGACAGATGTACAAAATCATGTGTAGTACGGAAGAAGAGTAATTTGTCACAGAAAGAATGTCCTTCATTACACAAAAATACATGCATTGGGAAAAGTACAGCTAATAAGCAGGGTTGTCGAACTTGGTTAATATGGAAATTGTATCATAGATGCGTTTTTGCTATTAATTCGATTCAAATACAACACACCAACGCACGGCCCTTGAAGCCATCACACCTAATATGGTTGAAAAGTCTTCCAACCGAAAACGAAACGCGTCCCATAGTGGTTGGTGAGTGCAGCTATCTTTGGCTTTCCTTTTCCATTTGCATCTCCGATCATTGAGCTCGTCTCGAAAGAGAAACAAACAAAACAAAAAATAAGTTTAAAATTATATCAAATTTATTCATTATTTGATGATAGTCGATAACATTAGTCGACTTTTACGAGTTTTATCGATAAAACTTTTTCGACAGTTTAATAAATTATGCAAATGTTGGTTAAAAATAATAAATAGAATGAATCGATATATATGATTTTCTATCGATAAATTTATCGATAAAACTTTTTCGACAGTTTAAGAAATTATGCAAATGTTCGTTAAAAATAATAGATAGAATTAATCGATATATATGATTTTCTATCGATAATTTTTTTTGACAATCAAAAAAATATGAAAATTATCCAAATTATAGTCACAAAAAATCGATAGAATTAATCGATATAAATGATTTTCTTTCGCTAAAACTTTTTTGGTAGTTTAAATGATATGATATCTTATCGATTATTCTATGACAATCGATAACATTAATCGATTACGATTTTTATCGATAAATATTTTTGCTAGTTTAAAAAATATAAAAAATATTAATCGATATGTACAATTTTTATTTAAACAACTTTTTGAAAATATCGGAATTTTCATTACAATAATCGAATATATTGATATCTATTATTGGAAAATTTCGATAACTTCGTAACGAAATTTCTGATAAATATTCATAACAACAATACATAGCTAAGTTAAGTTTCTTTGGTTAGGTTGAAAAGAAGGTGGGTATGTTAATCCGCCCCATGTTACCATGGACATAACTTTCGTTGAGAAAACGGTGCTTTATAATTATATTCAAACATTCGAAATTAAAAAAATTCGGGAACTTTTCTCAAGACACTATCATCTTAAAGACAATGTATTTTTAAAAATTTAAAGAAAATTGTCGATAACATTTATTTGTTTTTCACAAATTTCCTCACATATCGCCATTTTTCTTTCAAAAATAACAATATTTGTTAATAATCGATTCCATATATCCCAAATGTTCGATAATTATATTTCAATAATAGTGAACAGTTTCAAAAAATGGGACTAGATGAAATTTTTTTGAATTTTAATGTATTTGCCAGAAAAAAATTTTGATTTCAAATGAATGAAAACTTTCGATAATTATTATCGGTTGGTCGATATTTATGAATATTCTTTCGATAATTATTATCGGTTGGTCGATATTTATGAATATTCTATCAAAGCCTTGAATAAAAATGTATGTTTAAAGAAGGAAATGTAATCGAAATATTCAATAATTATCGATAAAAATTAGAAAAATGTTCGATAGTTGTCCAATAGTCTATCAAAATTCTTACAAAACATTCAAAAGAAAATAATACCATCTTTATCGATAAAACTTTTACAATATTCGGAAAATAAGATTTTTATGACATAAAAATAATATCGAAAAATTTCGATAAATATAACCAATTCTTCTATATGATATAAAAATGAAGTTGGATACAAAAACTTTTATCGAAGCATGTAATAATTATCAATTCTTTCTAACAAAATATTCGAAAAAAACGATTTTGTTGGAGTTTTTTCGACTTTAGAATGCAATGTAATTAAAAATTTCGATAAATGTTATCGATTGTTTATAATTCTATAATTTTTTTAACATTTAAAAGCATAGAAAAAGGCTGGCCTTGCAATGACACGTTGAGAATGTCATGAAAATGTGAAAGTTGAAATGAGCCAACGCTAAATGGGGTTCACTGTATGTCAATTTAATTAAATTTTGTGGTAATGTTCTCGTTAAAAAGGACATTTTAAGACTGTGTTTTATTTTCTACAGACATCATACCGTGCTCATTGTCTTTTTTCGTTTTTTTTTTCTTTTTAGGTAAATTTCCTTGACGCATTACTACTCTATGGTGTTTATGTGCTTTTTTTTGGTTGTTTGCTGTGCGAATTGGTGATTTTGTGGTTTTGTTGAAGAAATTTGATGGAGCCAACTCTGCTGTGCTTTATACCACATCAAATGTGCACAACACTTTTGGGGTAAACTAATTAAATTTATTGCGCAAAATTTCCCTTAGCACGTTTTTAACCCCCAAGAAATGTTTTATCCAAGATTTTTCCTTTTCTCTTGGCAGGTTATTTAATTTTAAAGTTTTCGTGTTGGGGTTTTTCTTAAAAGGTTCATAGGAGCGAAGAGGTGAGGTGAATTAAATGAGTCAGGGGTTATTGAGGTTTTTATTTTCCTTGCTGCTACTGTTTTGTTTCAAACTCATTTGCGAAGTAATTAATGGTCTTGGCCAATAAAACCTTTGCCCTGTACATTACCACTGAATAAGTAGAGAAAGAAGCAGCTTTGACACACACTCTTGAATATATTGCCTGTAATTTGCTCACACACACACACACACACATGCTGACTCAAGCAATCGTCTGTCATGTAAATGGCTCACACATGTGAAAGCCCCATCTCCTTGGTGAAGTTGCCCGGTACATGCTTGTACTTGGTACAATTGCCAGTTTTGCTCATTCTCTTGCTGATTTATACCTCCTACCGCAGACTTCCTTTGCCTTTAGTGGCGGCCACTCAACTCCATGTACTGCTGCAATGTCATCATTATCATCATCGTCGTCGTTGTCGTTATCATCATTGTACTCATTGAGCATAATGATATTGTAAACAACGATAACACAAACAAAGCAATACATTTAATTACCTCATTCTCAGTTCATGTTAAGGCTTGAGTAGTTGCCACCTTGACACAGTGGGGTGTTTGATACAAAATTTAAGGATATGAAAAAAAATTCTAATTCTCCTCCAATAGGTTATAGTGGTTAATTTAATCATTTGGGCTTTGACATGAATCTGCCCATTTTTCTCATTTGAAAATTTGTATAACTTGGAATTTTGTTATACCACCTTAAAATATTTAAAAAAGAAAAATTTGTAATTAAGAATTATTTTCTTCTTAAATCAACTCAAAATTTTCTTCTTAAATCAACTCAAACTTTTTGAGATGAATTAAAATCCTATGCCAGTTTTGTGTATTGTCGGGAGCGTCAAGGGTTGCCAACAATTGAGAAATTTAAAATTTTTTTGCACTTTTAAACAAAAAGTCATGACAAATTATCTATCTATCTTTCTTAAACACACAAAGTTCAAGTGATAGAGTTGCCACCCTTTAAGTGGTAGAGCTACCACTCTTTAAGTGGTAGAACTACCACCCTTATAGTGGTAGGGTTAACATCCTTTATGCGGTAAAGTTGCCACCCTTTAAGTGGTAGGTTTGCCACCTTTTACGTGGTAGAGTGGCAACCCTAAAGCGTAGCAATTTTTGCCAATCTTTAAGTGGTAGAGGTATCACTCTTAAAGTGGTAGAGCTACCACTCTTAAAGTGGTAGAGCTACCACCCTTTAAGTGGTAGGGTTAACATCCTTTATGCGGTAAAGTTGCCACCCTTTAAGTGGTAGGTTTGCCACCTTTTACGTGGTAGAGTGGCAACCCTAAAGCGTAGCAATTTTTGCCAATCTTTAAGTGGTAGAGGTATCACTCTTAAAGTGGTAGAGCTACCACTCTTAAAGTGGTAGAGCTACCACCCTTTAAGTGGTAGGGTTAACATCCTTTATGCGGTAAAGTTGCCACCCTTTAAGTGGTAGGTTTGCCACCTTTTACGTGGTAGAGTGGCAACCCTAAAGCGTAGCAACGTTTGCCAACCTTTAAGTGGTAGGGTTACCACTCTTTAAGTGGTAGGGTTACCACTCTTAAAGTGGTAGATCTACCACCCTTTTAGTGGTAGGGTAAACATCTTTTATGCAGTAAAGTTGCCACCTTTTGCCACCCTATAGGGATGCCACTCTTTATGTGATGGAGTTACCACTATTTGTTGCCACCCTTTTAGAGGTGGAATAAACATCCATTATGTAAGTTGATGGTGTTACCACTATTTAAGTGGTAGAGTTGCTACCCTTTTAGAGGTAGAATTAACATCCATTAGCGGTATAGTTGTCATTCTTTGAGTGGGGTTAAAGTTGTAGGGTTGCCACCTTTGAAGTGGTAGGGTTGCCAACTTCAAAGTAGCAGGGCTGCCACCCTTTAATAGGGAGTTTTTTGAAACAAATAAAATATTGAAACAATTTTTTTAATATTGTTTTTGGTTATAGTAGAGATACAGGGTTGCCACCAGATTGAAAATTTGCCCATGAACATTCCACTAGTTTTTACATGACTACCATGCCCCTGTTCCTAAGCTTAATGTTCATGAGCAAAATTTGCATTTTACCATACCAAATGGTACAGTACCTCACAAAAATATCGCCAGCACTAGCAGGAGGCTTCCCGAAAGACCAACTATCTATCCCAGATAATTAAATAGCCTTAAGTATTAGTTAAAGTTGATTTTTCATGGGTTGCCATGTAACTGTAATGAAATATTTTTAGACAAAATTCTATGCCAGTTTTTGGGGAGTCTCAAAGGTTGCCACCAGTGGGTATTTTGAATGACAATTTGAAAACTTTTCTATGAAGACAATTTCGACAATTTTTTTAAATCAATTTCAAAATTTATGTTACAGAGTTGCCACACTTTAATGTGTAGGGTTTCCTTACTTTAATGTATAGACCTGCAACCCTTTGAGTGGCAGATTTGCTACCGTTAAGAAGGGGATTTTTTAAACAAATTGAAAAAAGAAATAAATTTTTTAATAATATTTGTTTTTCGGTGATCTGTAGGGTTGCCTCCAGTTATGAGGGAATTCTAATTAAAAGAATATACATTTGAAAATATTTGCATTTTTTAACAAACCTTACAGAATTGACCAAATAACTATTCTAAAAAATGTAATAGCCTTAAGTTTCAGTTTCGGTTATGTTAAATGAGTTGGCATGTTTATGCAATGACATATACTTTTTCATGCTAGCTTTTTGGGGTGCGTATCCTCGAGTGGGTAATGCGAAATACACCATTTAAGTGGTATGGTTTTCGCATTTAAAATGTAGTGTAGTCACCCTATACATGTAAGGTTGCCAAACTATACAATTTGGGTTGCCATCATATACAAGTAGTGCTGCCACCCAATACAAGTAGGGTTGCCACCCTATACAAGTAGTGCTGCCACCATATACAAGTAAGGTTGCCAACCTATACAATTATTGTTGCCATCATATACAAGAAGGGCTACCGCCTTTTGTAGTAGGGTTGCTAACATTTAAGTTTTAGAGTTGCCAAATTAAAGATTGTATTTAAAAGTTTTGTCTTCTCAACGTTTGGTTTTTCGAAAGAAATAGGGCTGCCACCAGAATAGTGAATATATTAATGAAAAGAATGAGTATTTAAAAACTTTTCAGACATAAAATACTATTCTAAAGAATGCCACCAGTGGGTGTTATAAAAAAATATATATCTTGTAAATTTTTTTAAAAATTTTAAGACGATTCCAACAGTTTTTCTTAACCAATTTCGAATTTTAAGTGGTAAGGTTGCCACCCTTTGTATGAGGACTTGAAAAAAACCAATTATAAGTTGAAGAAAATGTGTTAGCTTAAATTAAATAAAATGTCTTTTCTAATTTTTGCTCGTTGGAGAGTTCCAGGATTGCCACAAGAATGGCGGGTTTTTGTCATTTTTTTTTTTGAAACGAACAGCAATTTGAAAGTTGGGCAAATCTTAGCACAAAAATAAATTTTTCATTCCAAATTTTCGATTTTTGGAAGTTTCCAGGGTTGGCACAAGAATAGTGAGTATTTTAATGAAAAGAATAGGAATTCAGAAAATTGCATTTCTTAACAAAGCTCTACAAATTGGCAAAAAGTCTTTTTGTAATGATTTAATAGCATTAAGTCCAAGTTTAAATTGAATATAAAGGGTTGCCATATTAATGCAATGAAATATTTTCCTAAGGATTTAAAAAAATCAAAATTTGAAAAATGGCTTTAATAAAATTTAACTGAAAAAACTGTCACGAAATTTTGCTACAATGTTATCGCTTGGTTCCGATTGAGAAATCCCTTTTGTCCCATTTTGAGATTTTTAGGGAGCGTAAAGGGTTGCCACCAATGGGTATTTTTATAGACAATTTGAAATTTTCAAAAATTTTGATTTTAACAAAATCAAAACGACTCTGACAATTTCTCTCATCCTAAGTTTAAGGGAAGTTTAGGGTTGCCACCTTCGTGGAGAGAATTTTTGAAACAAATTGTAAATTAAAAACGTTTTCTTTCCTTAAATGAAACTTTCAACAAAAATTAAACTTTAATCCCAATTTTGGGTTTATGGAGAGCTTTAGGGTTGCCACCAGTCGTGCTCATTCTAATGCAAATTATAGAAATTTGGAAAACATTTTTTCCAATACAAAAATTAAATACCTATCCCCTTTTTAGGGTTTTTTTAGGTCCAGGGTTGCCACCACAAAAGTGAATATTGTAATGAAAGAACAAGAACTTGAAAAATTTTTATATATCTTCACATGGCATTCAGAATTGACAAAATATCATTTATTGTTCATATAAAAGCCTTTAGTCTCAGTTTAAGTTGGAATTGGAGGCTTACCATAATACTGGAATGCAATATATTTTTTTTTAATTTGTTGTTTATCAAATTAAAATTTAACCCGAATGGGTAGAAAAATACCCAAGAAAAGACCTGCCTTGGAAAAATTCGAGCTCCAGTTAAGAGAGAAGTATACCAATGAAATTTGAATTCGCGTAAAGTGGACGAATGAAAGCAGTTAAAAAAAATTTCCCCTCTGTAAAGTCATGTTTTGGGGGAAAATTGGCTTGTCGAAAGTCGGCACACACAAAATTTTCTCAAAATTCTTAGGAGTGAGATTTCTAGAAACAGTTTTAGCTTCTAGTTGGATTTGTTTTTTTATAAATAAAAAAAAAAAAACAAATTTAGCTACTATTTTCATCACCAGGAGCGATTTGATGTCAAAATCAATAAAATCCATTTTTCTTCGCTAAATGGTCATAAAATATTGGGAAAAATATTTTTTTTGTTCTACCAACATAGTGGCTTGAACAAAAATTTATTTCTCCAAAGATTTTTTAATCCTTTTTTTATTTTTAAATTTTCGTTAAAAATGCTCTAAATAATGAATTTATGAAATTTTATCAAAATCGGACAAAAATAGGTAAATTGAGTTTTAGGGTTGCCACCCTTTTGAAGGATTTTTTGAAGCAAATTGAACAAAATTTCTTTCCTTGCACCAATCTTATTACAAAAATAAAATTTAATTTCCAATTTTTGTTTTTTTGGTTAAAAATAAATTTAGGGTTGCCACCAGAGTAATGGGCATTTTAATTAAAAGAGTGGAAATCTTAAAAAAATTGCATTTCTCAACATAGTATTCAGTATTGATCAAATACTTTTGCCAAATATTTTAAAACCTTAAGTCTCAGTTTAAGTTGTATTATAAGGGTTGCCATGCTATTGTAATAAAATATTTTTGATTAAAAAAATTTTTAAAAATTCGAAAAAATGCATGTATGAAGATTTGTACGGAAAAGGACAGCTAGGAAATTTTGCTTAAAACATTTTCCTTGGTTTAAATTGAAAAATCCCCTGTGTTTCCCCACTTTCTGTCACTTTTAATTTGTCTGGTACTCTTCTCTTCTACCATAGCATTGACATACAAATAAAATAAGCTTTCCCCCCCACCCTTCCTCCTCCTCCTTCTTCCTCACAAACAATTTTCAGCTATGGCACGCTTTTTACATATCAACGAAATAAATGTATGATGCAATGATGGACATTGTAATTACCTTCTATGACAGGGCAACCCCTGCAAAAGGTAAGCAAGCAGAAGGCAAAGTTAAGGCCTTGTAATGATAACATCAACAACAACTACAAAAAGCAAACATTACGTGGCTATTTTACAATTCCGACTAAATTAACAACAATAATGTTTATTGTCGGAATTGTGATGTGTGAAAGTTGCCGAGAGGCCCAGAACAGAGGAAGGCAGTAGAGTGGCAGCGCCAATAAAAGGCCATGTTTATGTGTGTTTTGGGTGGTAGCCTCTTACCCAGTAGGAGTTCATTAGTCAGTTGACCGGTGGCAGCAAAAGCAACAGCAACAGCTGCTATACATACACAATCACATTAACAACAGATATCACGGGCAACACCCACATTTATGCAAATTTAAAATGCCAATTTTAAGCAGATATAAATGTGAAATTGTGCATTAAGCCAGCTTAGCCAGACAACAGGCTTGAGGGGAGGGCCTGCCTAAGCAACCAACAAATGATCCAAAGTCGACGACCCATCATCACCCATCTTCTTGGATTGTCATGTTAACCGCTTAATAAGCTTCAAAACAGATTTAAAGGATGAAGGTAGAGTAGGGGAATTAGAGGCAGTGGGAAAATGGGGAGACAAATTGTCTACCATCCTTTGGATTATTTGCATATGTTGAGTGAGGGTTTGACATGAGTACCCACTCCATGTTGCAAGTAATTAGTGAGCAATTTAATGAGTGACTGAGAATAAATTTCACTGTCATGCTAGTTAGAGGAGGGATATTTGAGGGTTAATGAGTAAATTTGGATAGAAACTTCTTTTTATTGCGTTTTGTTTGTTTTCAAAATTTAGCAAAATGGTTGAAACAATTTTCCTGAAACTTTCACACAGTGTGGAGTGTGAAAATAGGTTACTTCACTTTTTTACTATAAGAAGGGGAAGCGGACCCTCCCCTTCCTGAATTTTCAAAAACGACAGATCTCGGAGTTTGATGCACCGATTTATGCTATATTTTATTAGAATCTTATGGTTACCCAAAAATACGAAATTGATCAAATAATGTTTGTGGCGGAGACCACCATAGCTCAGAGGTTAGCTGTCCGCCTATGAAGCTGAACGCCTGGGTTCGAATCCCGGCGAGACCATCAGAATAAACTTTTCAGCGGTTGTTTTCCCCTCCGAATGTTGGCGACATTCGTGTGGTGCTATGCCATGCATAGAAGCCATGTACTGCGGCACGCCGTTTGGACTCGGCGATAATAAGGAGGCCCCTTATCATTGAGCTTAAACTTTAATAGGATTGCACACATGGAGAAATTTGCCACTGTTCCTTAGTGGAATGTTCATACGCCAAAGTTGAATTTATTGGCATTTACAATGTTTGGGGCAATCTGGGGGGAAGGCCCCACCCAATCGGGCATATTTACCGATTTCCACAATATGGGTATCAAATGAAAGGTAGCTAGGAGTAGAGTATGAATATGGTGTAAAAACGTGTCCAGGAGTTTTGAGGCCGCACATATCCCAAAAATTAACCCCGCATGGATGTGGAGGTAATTTTTCTTCCCACCGGAAAAAATTAAATCAAATGACATTAGAAATGATTCGAACTAATTGGGTTTCAAATGAAGGGCTTATGGGTGTAAAGTACGAATCCAATATCCAAATTGAGACAAATCATTGGGGGTGTCCAAACTCCCAAAAATTCTAAATAATAGGCCGATCTTGAAAACATATGACTGTAATGAAACGTTTTTGATGAAGAGTTGACCGTTCGTGACCATATGGGGCTCAAAGATGAAGATCACTATGCTGATATTTTTTTCAGGGACAAGTGTCTGGGGGAACCACCCTCCCCTTTACCACAATTTTCAAAAAGTCTGATCTCGTAGATGGGTGCCCCGTTTAAAACGAAATTTCGCATGCAACCTTATGGTACCCCAAAAACACGAAATTGGTATAAAATTTTGGGTTCAAATAATTGGGGGACGCCCCACCCAATCGGTCATATTTACCGATTTCCACAATATGGGTATCAAATGGTGTAAAAACGTGTCCAGGAGTTTTGAGGCCGCATGGATGTGGAGGTAATTTTTGTTCCAACCGGAAAAAATTAAATCAAATGACATTAGAAATGTCGCATGCCACCTTATGGTACCCCAAAAACACGAAATTGGAATAACATTTTGGGTTCAAATAATTGGGGGGGGGAAGCCCCATCCTAAAACCCACCTGAACGGACGTGTTTACCGATAAGGATAATATGGGTATCAAAGGAAAGGTATTTAAGAGTAGAATACGAATTTGGCATTAAAACGTCACACTTAGTGTCGGGGGGTCCCCCACCCCCAACAGGACACTTTTACTGCTTTGGGCAATATGGGTATCAAATGAAAGGTATTTAAAAGTAGAGAACAAATCCGACATAAAAATGTTTTCCTTGGTGTCTGAGGGCCCTCCCCACCTCCCAAAACTCCGCGGCAGGACATAGTTACCGATTGGCATAATGTGGGTATCAAGTGAAAGGTGTTGGGAATTGAGTTACGTCTTTTATAAGAATTTGGTCCAAGGTGTCTACGGGGCCTCTCCAACCCCAAAAACGGGCACAAAATGGGTATAAAATGAATGATCTTTGAGAGATGACTACGAATCTGATATACACATTTGGGACATATTCTGGGACCGACCAACCCACCTAATTCGCTTCAATAAGACGTGTAGTTCGATCGGGATAATATGGGAATTAAACGAAAGGTCTATTACAGTAGAGTTTGAATCTAATGTTGAATAAAAATTCAAGTATATGCTTTAAGTTATGCCGTTCAGCAGGACATGTGGATTGCGACAATAAAGGACTGTTAGCGTCGGGGGGAGAGGCCCTCACCTGCCAATAAAAAGTGTACTCTACTACCAAAGACCTTTTATTGTTGTCCTATTCTATCCATGACAATTCATGGATATAATAGGACAGAAAAAAAGTCTTTGGTAGCGGAGTACACTTTTTGCCCTCAAATTGGGATAGTCATAAAATATGATTTTGAATGAGGATAACCAATACAAAAAAAAAAAAATAATGAGTTTGGATCTAAACGAGACCCGTAGCACTGAATATCTTGCTCTAGCACGATGCTGATACTATTCCAGGGACCGCCCCCTAAACTCCCTTCAAACCGGCCATGTTTGCGTACTATGGCAACGAAACTAGAAAACGATTTGACAATTTTGAGACCCTGTTTTTGAGGTGTAGTCTCATCCCATAAACTCCCCCTTAACCAATTGCAATTGTGGCTCAAATAAAAGGAATTTAACGGTGGTACACGAAACTGAAATTTCTTCAGGGCTAAGTGCGTGAGTGGCCGGTCGCCCCACCCTATATACACCTCAACCTGGACATATTTGTGGATTATTGCAAAAAGGGGCTCAAATCTGATAAATCTTTTATGGCCAATTGTTTCAGGGACGATTAATCTCATAAACTCCCCCCGAACCACACATATATACCGACTATAGCAATATGTAGCTCAAATGTGGTTTTTGGGAGTAGAGTATGATCTGAAAATAAATTTTATAAACAAAATTTTAATAAATTTTATAAACAAAATTTTAAAAAAATTTATTAAAAATAAAATTTTAATAAATTTTTAAAAAACAAAATATAATAAAATTTTAATAATTTTTTTAAAAATAAAATTTCAATAAATTTTATAAAAATAAAATTTTAATAAATGTTATAAAAAATAAAATTTTAATAAATTTTATAAAAATAAAATTTTAATAAATTTTATAAAAATAAAATTTTAATAAATTTTTAATAAACAAAATTTTATAAAAATAAATTTTTTATAACTTATATAAAAATACAATTTTATAAAAATAAATTTTTAATAAATTTTGTAAAAAATAAAATTTTTTAAAATAAAATTTTTATACATTTTATAAATATAAAATTTTAATAAATTAAAAAATAAATTTTAATAATTTTTATACAAATAAAATTTAAAAAAATTTTATAAAATAAAAATTTTGTCAGAATTTATTTTTTTCAAATCTCATTTAAAATATCTCTCCATTGTATGTTCATTTGCTTGGTCATTCAACTCGACCCAGAAAACACTAATAATTTTAATACATTTTTTAAAATATAAATAAAAAAATAAATTTTGAAATAAAGCACACATAAATTAAAAAAAAATTATAGAAATGAGATTTTTATAAAAATAAATTTTTTATGAATTTTACAAAAAAAAAATTTGTCAATTTTACAAAAATTATTTTTTTATGATTTTATAAAAATAATTTTTATTAATTTTATAAAAATAAAATTTTTAAAATAAAATTTTAATCCAATTTGTTAAACTTATAAATTATATTTTATTGAAATTTTTTAAAAATTCTTCTTGAAAGTTGAAATTTAAAAATGTTTCTATGCTACTCAAAATTAGATCGCAACTCCCAAAAAAGATTGAAACTTTGCATTTTTAATTTTTTCCTTAATTACAACCTGGTGCCCAGAAATGCAACATGGCCAATAAATTTTGTAAATTCTTACAAATGAGTTGTAAAAATGATTATCGTAAACAAGGCCAACAAATTTGTTGGCAAATGGCCAAGAATACTTGGAATAACCAAAAACTCAGCATATTTTATTTTGCTGGATGTAGGTGCTCTGCTGTAGTTGTTGAGAAATATAAAACCTAATCGGCAGCTAAGCACAGCTCCATTCATCCTTTGAGGGTCACTATCGCAGCACCATTAACTTAAATCCATTGAAAAGGCTCTTCTTTCACTCAAACCAATTGAAAGGAATGCAGCTCAAAGTGAAAGGCAACTTGATCTCTGTGAAACGACCTCAACTTACCTCAACTCAACTGTAAGGCAACCAGCAGACAGACAGACAGACCGACGCGGAGACCAACAACGACTTGAATAACCAAATAAAAGCCATGAAAACAAATAGGCCAAAGAAAAGGATACCATGCAAGCATTTTATTTCTCCTTTTTCTTTCGCAAGAGAAAAGTCGTATGAATTTAATTTTTATGCACGTTCGCCTGAACTGAACTCAACACAAACTCTTACATAAACACACACACACACATACACACACTCATACATATCCCTAGAATTTCAATAAAACTTTGGGTGAATTGAAAACGAAACCAAGTTTGGAGAAAAGAACATAAAAAAACCAAACACGAAAAGAAAAACAAATGGAGTCGATTTGGAAATGGTATTGGCTCCATAAAACCACAATGGCAACAATAAAAACAACAACAGCTACAACGAATTGGTTGGCTCAATCTTTTTTTTATTTACCTAGCCTCCTCACATACAGCAATCAGGACAAGAGGAAGCCCTGAATGTTGGCTTAGGCACTCGGCAAGGGATAACCTGAAAAAGTAGCATCCAGTTTAAAGATTTTTTTTTGTTTGTGTGGCTTCCATAGAGACCCTCTCGCATACAGATGCAGTTGCGCTTAGTTAAACAACCGTTGACCAATGGCGAAAGCACTCTTCCTCCCCACGCACCCCCCTCCCCTGCTGAAAAGCTTTAGAGAATACAACACATCGTAAAAGTATCGAAAGAACATCAGCCACATTTTAATGATCCCACAAATCGAAAATAGTGCAATAAAATGAAATAAAAAGCCCTTTTTCAATTGTTTTATTTCATTTATTTTTATTATGCTAATTTTTTTCAGTTCATTTAATTTTAAAGCCATATTGGACAAACTTTAACATTTTGGCATATTTTTGCAAAAAATTTTGTTCACCGATAATTTTGTCAAAAATTTATTTTAAGAACACGTGCTAAGTTTGGATTCTGCTAAAAATTTAAACAGTTGTTGGAAGTCATAACAGATCAACTTAAGCAAAATTTCATCCAAATTGGACTAAAATTGCGGCTTCCATAGGCTCGAGAAGTCAAATCGGGAGATCGGTTTATATGGGAGCTATATCAGGTTCTTGACCGATTTAAACCGTACTAGGCACAGTTGTTGGAAGTTATAACAGAATACTATGTGCAAAATTTTAGCCAAATCGAATGAAAATTGCGGCTTCCATGGGCTCAAGAAGTCAAATCGAGAAATCGGTTTATATGGGAGCTACATAAGGTTCTTGACCGATTTATACCCTACTTGGCACAGTTGTTGGAACTCATAACAGATCAGCTCATGTAAAATTTCAGCCAAATTGGACTAAAATCGCGGCTTCCAGGGGCTCAAGAAGTCTTCTCGGGAGATCGTTTTATATGGGAGCTATATCAGGTTCTTGACCGATTTGAACCGTACTTGGCACAGCTGTTGGATATCATAACAAAACACGTCATGCAAAATTTCATTCCAATCGTATAAGAATTGCGCCCTATAGAGGCTCAAGAAGTCAAGATCCAAGATCGGTTTATATGGCAGCTATATCAAAACATGGACCTATATGGCCCATTTACAATACCAACCGACCTACACTACTAAAAAGTATTTGTGCGAAATTTCAAGCGGCTAGCTTTACTCCTTCGGAAGTTAGCGTGCTTTCGACAGACAGACGGACGGATGGACGGAAGGACATGGCTAGATCGACATAAAATGTCGCGACGATCAAATATATATACTTTATGGGGTCTCAGGCGAATATTTCGAGTAGTTACAAACAGAATGACGAAATTAGTATACCCCCCATCCTATGGTGGAGGGTATAAAAAGAAGGACAATGGAAAAATGTATGATTCATAATCGGATCGTATTTTTGTTTTTTTGTTCAATTTTACAAATAGTGTAACTTTGCCGATAGTATCGATAGGAAAAATATCGATCGATATTCAGCCAAAAACTAAAATATCGATAGTGTTAAAGTACCATCGATATTTTGCAGCACTACCAAGAAACTTTCTTTCTAATATGACCGTTTAAGAGTGTTATTCAAATGTAGCTGGCAAACTATCTATAAACGCAACATTCGGTATTATCGATATTTCGAATAAAAATTATCGATAGTATCGATACTATCGTTAATTTCTCATCACCTATATTTCAAACAAAAATGATAAGACAAATAAAACGGTGTTAAGTTCGGTCGTGCTGAACTTTGGATACCCACCACCTTGGATATATATGTTAACCATCTTTCCTCATAATCCGGTGAGAAATGCATAATTTATACCACCATAGCAGCTACATCGAAATATGGCCCGATTTGGCCCAAATTCGGCAAGGACAGTCGAAAAGCTTAACATAAGTCACAGTGTCAAATTTCATCGAAATTGGATTATAAATATGCCTTTTATGGGGACAAGACTTTTAATCGAGAGATCGGTCTATATGGCAGCTATGGTTGCCCAAAAAGTAATTGCGGATTTTTTAAAAGAAAGTAAATGCATTTTTAATAAAACTTAGAATGAACTTTAATCAAATATACTTTTTTTACACTTTTTTTCTAAAGCAAGCTAAAAGTAACAGCTGATAACTGACAGAAGAAAGAAAGCAATTACAGAGTCACAAGCTGTGAAAAAATTTGTCAACGCCGACTATATGAAAAATCCGCAATTACTTTTTGGGCAACCCAATATATTTAAATCTGGACCGATCTGGGCCAATTTGAAGAAGGATGGCGAAGGCCCTAATACAACTTACTGTCCCAAATTTCGGCCACATCGGACAATAAATACGCGGTTTTTGGGCCCAATACCTTAAATCAAGAGATCGGTCTATATGGCAGTTATATCCAAATCCGAACCGATCTGGGTCAAATTGCGGAAAGATGTCGAGGGTCATAACACAACTCATTGTCCAAAATTTCGGCGACATCGGACAATAAATGCCCCTTTTAAGGGCCCGAAGCCTTAAATCGAGAGATCGGTCTATATGGCAGCTATATCCAAATCTAGATGGATCTGGGCCAAATTGAAGAAGGATGTTGAAGGGCCTTACACAACTCACTGTCCCAAATTATGGAAAAATCGGGCATTAAATGCGCCTTGTAGAGGCCCAAAATGTTAAATCGAGAGATCGATCTATATGGAAGCTATATCCAAATCTGATCCGATCTGGACTATATTTAAAAAGGATGTCGAAGAGCCTAACTCGATCCCCACTATTTTTTGAAAAATAAATTTGAAAGAAATTTTTATTTTTTTGAAAATTTTATTAAAAAATAATTTTTTTTTTTTCAATTTTGTTTGTTTTTAAAAAAATTTGTTTTAAATTTTTATAAAAATTTCGTAATCATATTTTGGAAAAAATTTTTTTTTAAATTAAAATTTTCTTTAAATTTTTTTTTTAATTTTTTAAAAAATTATTTTTTTTTTTTAAAAAAATTGTTTTTAAAAATTTATTTTAAATTTTTATAAAAACTTTGTAATTTTTTTTTGGCAAACATTTCTTTAATTTATTGAAAAAGACTTCGTCTTTTGATAAAAATTTTGTAAATTTTTTTGAAAAATTTCTTAAAAAATATTTTTTTTTTTCAAAAAATTTTGTTTGTTTTTAAAAAATTTTGTTTTAAATTTTTATAAAAACTTTGTAATATTTTTTTTTCAAAAAATTTTGTTTGTTTTTTAAAAAAATTTGTTTTAAATTTTTAAAAAAATTTGGTAATTATTTTTTGGAAAAAAATAATTTTTTTAAAAAAAATTTTCTTTAAATTTTTTTTTTAATTTTTTTGAAAATTTTCTTAAAAAATAATTTTTTTTTTCAAAAAAAATTGTTTTTAAAAATTTTGTTTTAAATTTTTATGAAAACTACGTAATTTTTTCTGGCAAAAATTTCTTTAATTTATTGAAAAAGACTTCGTCTTTCGATAAAAATTTTGTAAATTTTTTTGAAAAATTTCTTAAGAAATATTTTTTTTTTTCAAAAAATTTTGTTTGTTTTTAAAAAATTTGTTTTAATTTGTTTTTTAAAGTTTCGTAAAATATTTTTTTGAAAATTTTCTTTAAAATTATTTTTTTTTTTAAATTTTTTTTTGTTTTTAAAAAAAATTGTTTTAAATTTGTATAAAAATTTCGTAAATATCTTTAATTTATTGAAAAAGACTTCGTATATTAAGTCTCTTGATAAAAATTTTGTAAATTTAAAAAAAAAAAAATTTTTGAAAAAAAAAAATTTCTTTATTATTTGTATAAAAATTTCGTTAATTTCTTGATAAAGTCCTCAGATATTGGGTATTTTGGTAAAAGTTTTGTAAATTTTAAATTTAAAAAAATTTTTTTTTTCCAAAAATTTTGTTTGTTTTTAAAAAATTTTGTTTTAAATAAAGACCTCATATATTGGGTATTTTGATAAAAGTTCAGTAAACTTCTAATTTTGTTTTTTTTTTTTAAAAAAAAAAAAAAATTTTTAAAGTTTTTTTTTAATTTTTTTTTGAAAATTTTCTTAAAAAAAAAATATTTTTTTTAAATATTTTGTTTTTGCAGTTTTTTTAAGATTTTTTTTGTTTTTGAAAAAAATCATATCTTTTTTTATGAAAACTAATAAATATATTTTTTTTATCTTTTGAAAGAATTAAAAATTTTTTGTTTCAAAAATATTTATTTTTTTTTTTCTTTTTATGAAAATTTTCTTAAAAAATATTATTTTTTTCCAAAAATTTTGTTTGTTTTTAAAAAAATTTGTTTAAAATTTTTATAAAAGTTTCGTAAAATATTTTTTGGATAATTTGTTTTTGAAAAAAAATTTTCTTTAATTTTTTTTTTTAAATAAAATTTTTCCTTAAATTTTTTTTTTTTGAAAATTTTCTTAAAAATTTATTTTTTTTTTCAAAAAATTTTTTTGTTTTTAAAAAATTTCTTTTAAATTTGTATAAAAATTTCGTAAATTTTTTTAATTTCTTGATAAAGTCCTCATATATTGGGTATTTTGGTAAAAGTTTTGTAAAAATTTTAAATTTAAAAAAAAAATTAAAAATTTTTTTTTGAAAATTTTCTTAAAAAAATATATTTTTTTTTAAATATTTTGTTTTTGTTTTTAAGATTTTTTTTTTTGTTTTTGAAAAAAATCATATCTTTTTTACGAAAACTATTAAATAATTTTTTTTATCTTTAAAAATTTTAGTTTCAAAAATATTTTTTTATTTTTAATGAAAAAACAATTTTTTTTTTTCGAAAGAATATTTTTTTTTGGTTTTGGTACTATTCTTTTCTTCAATAAATTTTTGGAGCGTTTATTACAACACTCCATTTTTCTTCTATTTGATCTTTATTTTTCTCCCTATGGACTGTATTAGCATATCGGCAATTTGTAGGTACCTGCAGCCTTATCTTAATACACAAACATGTTTTTTTCATAAATTTTTTACTTTTTATCAGTCATCCTTTCCTCATTTCCATGTCACTCTTTCCTTTCAGATTTTTTTTTGCATATTTCTTACCTCCTTCGCCACTTTGCTGGTCTATCTACGTCTCAGTAACCATGGATGACTCGTTTCAAATTGTCGAAACATTTTTGCAAATTTTAGTTTCCTGTTTTTTTTTTTTGGGTTTTCTTGTGTCTCTCACAAACGGTAAAGGCTCTAATGCTTGAACATTTTAGGCCATGCGGAAATTGCCGCCACACAAATCACTGTCCTTCTTAAGTTGAGTAAATAAAACTCGGGTATGGTAAGGCTGGGCTCAAATAGCTGAGTAAGAAATGGGTAGGGAAGTTGAGCAGAGACTACCAAATTCATTGGGTCTAACGAAAACAATTCACTCGTAGATTGTGTTAAGTTGTTTGGCTTTAATGTTTTGTAAACGTTTTCAGTTTTCTGGTTAAAACAGCCTACCACATCATCTAACCTACATTGCCTACACCTCAAGTAGTGGGGGTGGGGGGGAGAGGTTAAAAATGACTCGCATGAGGTTGAAAGTTTGCTGGAGGATGCTTTTGCTGTTGCTATTGTGACGATGATGATGATGATGCTGGGAAAACACAACAGCCACTAACGATGAAAACACCAAAATGTCCAAACCATTTGGCGAGAAGACAACGACTTAATTTAAAATAATGCCAAAGACATTCATACAGCCTTACTAACGCAATACACATTCCCTCACACACACACACACAGACAATTACATACACATATCAGAGGGCTGCCTATTTAGTCAGTATGCCATTAAGGTTGACCTTTTTGAGTTCGAAACAAGATGGTAGTGTCGAGGGCTAGGTGGCCAGACTTTGGAAGATCAGCTCACTCCAATGCTGCAGCCCCCTCGATTTGGAGTAATCTTTAAGGATATTAAAGTCGAAACCAAAGAAGTTGAAGAAACAATTACCAAAGTTGCCATCTTTTTTGAAGCGGAGATGATGATTTGGTTTGATGCCAGTACAGGCATAATTTTCACCTATGGTCTTACCGTTTAATGGTGTAAGGTGACCCCATATACTCCCTATACTGTGCGCTCTGGCAACTCTCTTAACAACCCATTCTCCTTAAACGATACTCCATTGAGTCGTTAAGGGATTTGATAGGCTCTGAACTTCCACCTACATAAACTGCACTCTCTCTTACCCCACCTCCAACCTCTCTGTAGACTACCGGTTAGAAACTCAAACCAAGGATAAAGTGCCAAAGAAGTCTTTAATGGTATTAGGGCAAGTTTCTGCGTGTGTGTGTGTGTGTGGGGTGGCTAAGGGGAGGGGGAAATTTAATGTTTTTTGTGCTTAGGGCAATAATACTAAAACAGTTGCCTACCGTGAACATTGCAAACAGGGAAACGGGAATGAAGGCGTTACATTGCGTTAGGCAAAGTATGAGGATGAGATAAACCTTAACCTAAACTTGTTTGCAGTTGTGCTTATAATAATGACACCATTATATAGATACCCCATCCCCCTAGCCTTCTTTGGTTCCCAACAAAACCAACACTGATTCTCTGCCTTGGTGTTAATATTAAACGAATCCCTAAAGTTTCCCCAGGAAGGGGGGATTCTCTCCCCTTCATCCTTTATTGGGTCTTTTGTTTGGTCATTTATTTGATGAACGTTAATATTTGCGGCTGGTTATGTGCAATAAAAATGTATTTAATTTAAAATTTATTAACGCCTTTTTTATGATTGATGTCGGTCGTTTGGTCATTCCATATTGCTGCCTTCATTGGCTTTCTCATACTGTTTCTCGCTACCCCCAAATAAATGTCCATCATAAAAAGTTGCTGTTTATGGTCACAAAACTGGCCACACCTTCTCGAACATAAGGTTTTTTTTTTTTTGGTTGTTATGGCTTGCGAACGAAGATAAGGGGGGTTGAGAGGAGATTTGGGCTGGGCAGGGGTTTGATGAAAATGTTTTGACAATCGCCTCTAAGGAACTACGCTTTGAACATATTCAGAATTACTGCTTTGTTGGATTGGTCGTGAATTTGCCACGCTTGATTTCATTTTAAATGGGAATTGTTTCGACCATCATGATGCTCTCAGTTGGAAATTTATTAAAACGCCATAAAAGTCTAAAGAAGAGCGAGAGAGAGAGAGAGGGAGAGAAAACAGATCAAATAACAAATCTTTGATGGTTGATTAAAATTCAACAAATTATTGGGAAACAATTCGACAATGTAGCATAAATTGAATCAGAAATTTAAGAACTGAAAAGAGCTGTTATGTATTACAACTCAGACAAGTTGGGCAAAAAATAAGCTTTGCAGAAACTCAAGATGTGAAAGCGGGGGATAAATTAGCAAAATTGAAAATCTTGAACATTTTAGGTCCATTTTAACCAATTTTATATGGATTTTCATTATAAGTCAAAAAAGAAAAATTTCTTTCACGATTTTGTGGTAAAACAAATGAGGGGAACGCCCTACCCCAATACCCTTTTGGGCGGGCATACAGACCAACTGAGACAATATGACACTCAAATGAAAGGTATTTGCAAGTTCCTTTGCAACGATTAAAAATTTCCCAAAAACATTTTTTGTAAGATTTCATATAAAACAAAATCATCGACAATAAAAATTTTGGAAAATCAAAATTTGAATTTAAAAAAAAAATAAATTTTTACAAATTTAAAAAAAAAAATTAATTCGTTTTACCTTTTACTATAGAATAGTCGTCTAAGACCACATAAAGTATATCGAGACATTTTAAGGCGATTTGTCTGTCCGTCCATCTTTTTTTTTTTTTTTTTTTTTTTTTTTTTTTTTTTTTAAGCAAATTTATTGAATAGGTATCATGCTTAAAGTAATACTACAACTAGTCTCTAATTACAAAGTGACTAACTAGTAGTTTTGATGCAGACGTACTAAAAAATAATTGGGTAATTAGATTAACCTAATACAAAATATTTGAATTAAGATAATTTATTTCTATTACGTAATATGCTATCTATCTTCTATCCTGTGAAGCGTGTTAACAAATCATGGGGTTTGAATCGTTGCAGTCTTCTGAATTGATTCGAATAATCGAGCAGCTTTAGGGCCTCAGGGTTAGTATGTTGCTGGAGCCGCATTGCATGTTTCTGAGCATGGTTAGAGATTTCCTCTTTTACAGTTTTCATTTTAAGATCTCGATGTAAGTCACTATTTCGGACAAACCATGGTGCATTGACAGCTGATCTCATTGCTTTATTTTGGAACCTTTGTATTTTTTCTATATTACTGTTTGAAGCACATCCCCAAAGTTGTATGCCATATTGCCACAGAGGTTTTAGCGTCTGTTTGTAGATCAGAAGTTTGTTGTCCGTTGATAAGACTGAGTTTCTTCCAATTAGCCAGCTTAAGTTACGGTATTTTATATCTAGCTCATCCCTCTTTTTATTAATATGATCTTTCCATGTTAACTTTGAATCTAGGGTAAATCCTAAGTACTTTGCGGAGTTTGCTACTGGTATTTGCTCAGAGTTTAAGTATAATGGTGTATTTCTAGTGTGTACCTTGGAAAAATCCACGTGAACTGATTTATTACTATTTAGTTTTAGTCCCCACTCTTTGGTCCAATTAGATATATTGTTTAAGGCAGATTGCAAGCAAGTTATTGATTCTTTTGAGCTTGAACCTGAAGACATCAAGACCGTATCATCAGCAAAAGTTCCTATGAAACAGTTTTCGTTTAGAGGCATATCATAAGTATAGATAAGATATAAAATAGGGCCTAGGATACTGCCCTGTGGGACTCCTGAGAGTATGGGGTGCAGTTCGGAATATTCATTTTCGTACCGTACCCTGTAGTATCGATCTCTCAGATACGATGTGAGGATATCGCTATAATTTTCAGGAAGCAGCATTCTGAGTTTGTTTATAAGTCCATTATGCCAGACGCCGTCAAACGCTTGAGAGATATCTAAAAATACAGCTGAACAAACCTTCTTATTTTCGAATGCCTTTTCAATGGTATCGGTAACTCTGTGAACCTGTTCAATAGTAGAGTGCTTCTTTCGGAATCCAAATTGGTGATTGGGTATTATATGCCTTGTCGAGACAATTGACTCCAGCCTTTTGCAGAAAAGCTTTTCGAAAAGTTTTCCAATTACCGGAAGAAGAGATATTGGTCTGTATGATTTGGGGTCATGCGGATTTTTCCCTGGCTTTTGTACCATCACTATTTCGGCAACTTTCCAACAGGTTGGTATGTATTTATGTGTTAAAACAGCATTCATAATAGTCGTTAATCTAACAAAGCCATGGTAAGGTAATTGTTTTAAGACATCTCCTTTTATAAGATCGAATCCTCCAGACTTTTTGTTTTTTAATTGTTGCACTGCATTCCATACTTCTTTAATTGTAATTTTTTCAAATGGTTCAAAGGAAGTATCTCGATAAGAATTATTGTTATTGTTGGTAATTATTGGTGACGGATTTGAAAAGGTAGATCTTAAAACGTGGGCGAATGTATTTGCTTTTTCGATATCGCTTTTTGCCCATTGGCCGTTATGATTTAAAATTGCAACTTTTTGTTGTGTTGGTCTATGTTTATTCTTTGCAGCTTTCCATAGGGAGTAATTAGAATAGATGGTTGGATTTAAATTTGCCAAGTAATTGTGAAAGGTTTGATTGTTGTGTTTTTTTGTCAATCTGCTCAGGTTTTTTGTAGCACAGTTTAACCTTCTTTTGTCCCGTGGCGATCGTGTTATTTGCCATTTTTTCCTTAATTTTCTTTTCTCTTTTATTTTATTTAAAATATATTGGGGGTATGCCGTTGCACCTTGGGGGATAATTACCTTCGGTGTACTATTCCAAGCAGCTAATTGAATTATTTTTGTGAAAACGTCTACTTCTTCTTCGATGTCTTCCTTGCTATTAATGGGTGAATGCTTAACTGAGTTCGTAATGAGATGTTTAAAATAGTCCCAGTCTGTATACTTATTAGTTAAGACGGCGCAGGATTGTTTAACATTAGGTTGGCTCGAATACGTCAGATAAATCGGAGAGTGATCAGAACTTAGTTCATGACCTTCTTCTATTATAAGTTTGGTTCGTTCGATTTTTCTAGTTACAAAAAAATCGATCACGTCAGGAATTTTCGAGATATCTGTGGGCCAATAAGTAGGTTTGCCAGTTGAAATTACTGCACAACCCGTATGCTGCAGTGCACGGTAGAGTTCTTTGCCCTTAGGCGTAGTTAGTCTAGAGCCCCACTGGATATTCTTCGCATTGAAGTCACCTCCCATCATAAACTTATGTTTGTGTGCGTTAATAAGTTCTTCATACTGTTTGGATTTTATGTTGTGCCTCGGTGGACTATATACAGATGTTATAGATAACGGAGATTTGTCTACTATAATTGTAACCGTTGTAGCTTGAAATTCCTGTACACCTATCTTATTTTCGAGCCAATGCTCGATCGAGCTTTTAACAATGACCGCGCTCCCTCCTCTTGAGTTATTACTGGGGTGAACTGTGTGGTATATATCATAATTTTTTAACTTTAGGTAGGAGTCTTTGACAAAGTGTGTTTCGCTTATAAGACACACGTCGATATTTTTTTCTATTAATAAGAATTCTAATTCGTTTTTATGCCTCAGTAGACCGTTTGCATTCCATTGCATCACTTTTAACATTGATAACATTACGTTTGTATAAGTGTACCAAAGAAATTTTCTTCTAGTATGCTTAAACGCATGTCTAATGATTTATTGAAGGATTCAATGGCTTCTAATTTAGACAAGATTTTGCTAAGTGTGTTTTCGTAATTGGGCTTACTTGCGTTTGCTTGCTGTGTACTATTTAATTTCGTTGCTGCAGAGTATGATTGACTTGGACGTTGTTGTTGCGGTTGAATTCTTTGTGGAATTGATACTGTATTGGCGGAAGTGCACGGGATTGCTTGTGAGAGATTTTCGACTGGCTGAGGTTGCAGGGTTTTCTGTAATTTCTGTTTATGGTTGCGCAGTTTTTGTAGTTCTTTAGCTACGATACAGCCTCTATAGCTTGCCGGATGTTGCTCACCGCAGTTACAACATTTAGGAAGGAACACAGTAGGTTTTTCGCAGTTTTTTGTTTCATGTTTGCCGGCACATCTGGCACATCTAGGTTGTTTCGAGCAATAATTCTTCGTATGGTTGTAACCTTGACAGTTCTTACATTGTGGGATGTGTTTTGGTAATTTTATTGTTTCAATTTTAACAACAGTATTTAAAATATGTTTTATTTTATAAATACTATCTAAGTTTTCAGTAGGATCAAAACTTAGGATAAAAATATCTAGCGGATCTTTTGTGTAGAAGTGGGTCTTATTGAAAGCATTCAAAATTTTGAAACCTTGAGCTTTCAAGTCCGAAATAATTTCGATGGGGTCGCATGTATGGTGTAGATTCTTTGCAATAACGCGAATAGGTCTTTCATGCTTATTTTCAAAGGAATGCCATGGAATATTAGCCTCATTGAGGGCTTTTGTGACTTCTCTGTAGTCATTGACTTCAAAGGTAGATATTTTTTGGGAGTGTTTGTTTATTTGCTTTGCAATGAAGCCTTTCACTGCTTTAGGTTTAATTATATTACGAAGTTCTCCGAAATTTTCGACAGCACTTACTATAATAGGTGGTGGGCGTCCATCTGTCTGTCTGTTAAAAGCACGCTAACTTTCGAAGGAGTAAAGCTAGCCGCTTGAAATTTTGCACAAATACTTTTTATTAATGTAGGCCGGTTGGGAGTGTAATTGGTTCCAGACTTCTTGAGCCTTTAGAGGGCGCAATTCTCGTCTGATTTGACTTAAATTTTGAACGTTGTGTTCCGGTATCACTTCCAACAACTATGCCAAGTACGGTGCAAATCGTTACATAACCTGATATAGCTGTCATATAAACCGATCTGGGATCTTGACTTTTTGAGCCTTTAGAGGGCGCAATTCTCATCCGATTTGGCAGAAATTTTGTACAATGGCTTCTCTCATGACCTTCAACATACGTGTCTAATATGGTCTGAATCGATCAATAGCTTGATACAGCTGCCATATAGACCTATTTCCCGATTTTGTTTATTGAGCCCCTACAAGGCGCAATTCTTATCCGAATGAACTGAAATATTACACAATGACTTTTACAATGTTTAGCATTCATTTATGGTCCGACTCGGTCAATAACTTGATATAGCTACAATGGCATAACAGTTCTTATTCAATATCCTTTGTTTGCCTATAAAGAGATACCGCGCATAGAACTCGACAAATGCGATCCATGGTGGAGGGTATACACGAATGTCGAGTTTTACGCAGATACCTGCCATCACGGCCCAAACCTGCGAGGGCCAAGGGTGAATACAATGCGTCTACCAACGCCCCCACATGTGGTAACCCACACATGAGTACCAATTTGATTCCACGTATTTGGACGTGTTCACCTCCTTGGTTAGGAGCGGAGCACTACCTAAAATTCCTTCCGATCTGTGGGTCACGGCAACCGGTTGAAAAACGCAACTCCACGCCGAGCTTATGCTCTACCCGCGATTTGGGTGCAAACCACAGCCACCACGTTGCTCCCCACTGGGGCCTCACCATTGTCACGCTGGAACCAGGGGCTCCTGACAACCGTGGTACCAGATTAAAGTCTCCGGTCAGGCATCGTAGCCTTAAAAGACTACTACCAGTTGAACCCCAAACAGTTCCGGACTGGTCACCTGAATTAGAAAAAATCGCCCTAAGCCGACCTCAAGCCAGCATACAAGAGTATGCATCAAACATGCAACGGGATGATACACACAAAACACAAACAGGACACGGCAGCCGTCACGGGCTACGCCACATAAATCAGCATCAACATGGAACTTTACAATCAACGCGGCCACCCTCACGGATGACCGATCACAACCACAACAGCTAAGGGAACCAACAATGGGCAAACACCGCTGCATCAACTTGGGCAAGGCAGGTGCCAGGCCATGTCATGAGCAGCACCAAATCACACAGTCGCGCCAGTACAGCAACACCTCGTTATGGATAACTAGCGTGTATTCATGCCTTCACTAAGTCTAGTACGCCTCCTAAGAAATACTTCCCGGGAAAAGGTGGCCAGCCTTGCAACGGTCGTCTCGTCCTTAAGGGCCCTACTGAAATCCCACACCGCCTCGCTAATCCCTATCGCGCCTAAATCTCTAATGTCTGCATAATATGGGCATTCTGTCAGTATATGCCTCCAGTCCTCAGGTCTCCCACAGTCGCACAAATCAGTCGCGGACAAGTTCCTCTGAGGCAAAAATGCATTAAAGGAACCATGTCCTGTCAGTATGAAGCCCAGACTTAGGTCGAAGCCAAAGTCCGGGCGTTCTCGTACGAACGTCGCGCCACGAATAAATTCGTAAGTCACCCGACCGTTGTCACTGTTCGTCCATCTAGTCCTCCACCTATCATCCAGACGCTCCAAAAGGAGTGTCTTGAGCCGCCTAATATCCCCATCTGCAAGCTCCGAAGCGGTGAGTCAATCCCCACGCACTAATGGAATTCCCTTTTTCACACCATACAGAACGGCCATGTAACTCACGAGTAAGTCAAGCGGGGGCGTGCCAAGCAATACCTGTAGTGCATCTGCCCAGCATTGCCACCCTCTGACAAGAGAAGATCTTCTTCCGTCCTAAGGCAGTGGCAGAAATTCCGTGCCATACAGGCGCTCCATAAGTTGCGCAGGCAACAAATAGACCACCATATATGGACCGAACAGCGGCACGACTAAGACCCCAATCGCTTCTCAGAACACGCTTAACCATACCGGCTACTCCAGTCATCTTCTCCTTCAGCCGATCCAAATGGACCAGGAAACCCATTCTCTCCGAAACAGTCACTCCCAGATATTTGATGAGTGCTACATTCCTGATGCTAGCTCTACCAGATCGAATCGTGGGTGGACGATTCCGCGACACGATGCCCTTGAGCAACATTGTCACGGCGCGACGTCAACACCAACACGATCGCTCCATTCGCGCACAATGCCCATGGCATGGAATCTCCTTCAACCAGGATGAGCAGGTCATCCTCATATGCTCTGATTTTGAAGGACTCAGCGAGACGTCCCAGCAGGGGATCCATCATGAGGTTCCATATATATGGAGCACAGATGGAGCCCTGAGGGCAGCCACGCTGAATAACCTTCCAAACCGTATCGCTAGCACCAACCACGCAAGCTCTTCTATCACAGAAGTAACTACACCAGAGAGAAAGTTCCCAACAACCTATTTCGCCTAACCTCGTGAGTACACTACGCCATGAAAGGTAATCAAATGCGCCTTTGAAATCGACAAATATGCCAAGGACATATTTGGCGCTCGATTCTCTCACACAGTTCTGCACGTGGATCCAGGCATCCACAGTGCTCTTTTCCTCCCGAAAACCGAACTGGTACGGAAAAGTACCCTCCTCGTAGACCTCCCTAAATCGTGTCACCATTATCCTCTCCAATACTTTTGCAAGCACGAACTTAGCACGCTCTTACTTGTTAGCTTTCGGATGGGGACGGATCCCCCCCCCCCCCACTTACCCCAAAAACGCCGCCCAAAACAAAAAGTGGACTGATAGCCCAATATAAGTATAAAGAGAAATGTATTGGAGACTAGAAAACGAATATCGTATTAAATTTTGGATCCAAGTACCCAGCGGCCCGTCCCAACCCCAAAACTTCTCTACACAGTTATATTCGACTTTCCTATCAATATGGGACTCAAATGAAAAGTATTCGGCCGTTGATTACAAATATAGTATAAAAAATTAGGTCTTAGTAATGGTAATTTTTAAGGGTAATAGTAGAGAGTGACCGAGGAAAACCCGAGAGCAGCAGTAAAACAAACGAGACAAAGCAGCGCGAGCCGAACAAAGAAAACAAAAACACCACCACCCGAATAAAGCACATGCGTTGGCTGGTTTGATGGTTGTTTGCCTTGCTTAGGGATATATTATTGTTGTTGTTATATGTTGGCTTGCAAAGAGTGCCTTTCGACAATAAATGTGTACTTTCAAAATAAATTGTTGGGGGAAAATTGACAACTTTCGTAGTTGTTTTTTCGGCCAAAGTTGTTGTTTTTTCGATTTTTTTTTTTTAACTGTGTATAAAACAAGTTTTCGTTTTTTGTTTTTTGTTGATCTGTTTTTCTCATAGTTTTTCAAAATAAATTGTTGGGGGAAAATTGACAACTTTCGTAGTTGTTTTTTCGGCCAAAGTTGTTGTTTTTCAAATTTTTTTTATCTATATATAAAGAAAGTTTTCATTTTTTTTTGTTGATCTGTTTTTCTCATAGTTTTTTTGTAGTCTATGTGTTCAAGATCAGTCATTTTTTGCTGACATTTAGCACAGAGGTAACTAACAAACCAATGGTTGTCCCACTTGTTCATTAGTTGACAACCAATGGTTGTCCAACTTATTTATTAAATGATAAAATTTCTTTAAAAAAAATTTACGAATTTGTTTTTTGAAAAAGAATTTGATGAATTATTCACCACAAAAAATTGAAAAATTTTCTATTAAATAAAATTTTGTTTCTACGAAAATTAAATTTCGACAATTTTTTCAAAAGTTAAATTTTTACGATTTTTGCCATGAAAATTAAATTATAATGAAATTTTCTTCGAATTTAAAATAATGACTCAATTTACTAAAATTTTAAAGATTTTTCTCAAACATCAAATCTTGAACAACTGGGGCCAAATTTTCTGTGAAACTAAAATTTTTTGAAAATTTCCAAATGTTTTGAGAACATTTTTAAGGTTCCTGTAATAAAGAAATAAAACTAAAACTTTAATTATAAATTTCTAGAAATTCTCAGTTCAGCTCCTAATCAAAAGACTTTCACTTAAACCTTTTTTTATAGCAGTTTTTTAATTTTTTATATATTTTTCTTAATCGAAGAAAAAAATTTTTTTTTTAATTTAATCATCTTCCTCTTTGGTGTGTCCTTGGTGTTTTCTTCCATTATCACCGCACCCGACTGTCATTTTAGTTTATGCCATTTAACCCAAAAATGATTAACATTTTGCACTGGACCAACATTTATGCGATTTGTGGTTAACTAACAACCACACAACTATTTTTCATGCTCGCGCTTGAAACGCCTTTAGGTTATGCTGTTGCGATTATAGCTGCTGGCACCATCAAGCTGGCACATCAATTCATACAGTTCAGGCTTATGCCGATTTAGTCTTCATTCAGACCAAGGTTTTTATTTTTGGCCCAGACACAGTTGCTCATTTTATGATCCCCAAAGATTTAAAGAAAATTTCTAAAATTTGGAAAAAACCATTCATTGTTGGCTGGCTGACTGGCTTCATAGCACCAGCGGCAGGGTGAGCCACAAAAATGTTTGTACTTTCACATTTTTCAACCAAAAAAAAAAAAAAACCAACTTAGTGAGCCAAAAAAACAAAACTATATAAAATATTTAAATTAATGAGAACCAAAAGTTTTGGTTCTGCCAACCATAATAATAATAACAATAACATCAACAACAACAACGAACCTACAACAAGTTCCTTGTCATGCATAGGAGAAACATGCGAACTCAATGACTGAATATAAAGTCATTGTGTTTTTTTGGTTTTTCTCATTTATTCACTTTGTCCTTTTCTTTGCTTAGTGGGGGGGGGGGGGGGGGGATGGGGCAAGCTTTTGCAAAAGGCATTTCAGTCAGAATGCGTGTAATGCTGTTGTGGGCCTGACTTTATGAGTGTCATCAACATCATTGTGGTACATCCCCAACACCGGCGACCTTAATGTTGGCATATTTCACACAGGGCAAGCTTCAAATTGGTGTCAAATATATTTGCACGGTGTTTTTGAGGCAATTAATTTTAGAACGATTAAGAATGTCGAGAATTAATATGTCGATTTGGCCAAATAAAATTACCAAAACGCGTGATTAGATTGACCGGATCTAATCTTATACAGCCCTTTGTTGGCATGAAAGGAACTCTCGGCACCTACAACAGCATCTGAAGATGCTTGAGGGTGTTTATAAGTATCTGATATTTCGTTAAAGTCGAATAGGTCATTTTATTATGCCCACCATCATAGGATGGGGGTATACTGATCTAGTCATTCCGTTTGTGACACCTCGAAATATTCGTCTAAGACCCCATAAAGTATATATATTCTTGATCGTCTCAACGCCCTGAGTCGATCTAGCCATGTCCGTCCGCCCGTTCGTCCGTCTGTCGAAATCACGTTAGCGGTCGAACGCGTAGAGCTAGTCGCTTAAAATTTTGCACAGATACCTAATATTGATGTAGGTCGTTGAGCATTGTAAATGGGCCATATCGGTTCAGATTTAGATATAGCTCCCATATAAACCGATCTCCCGATTTGACTTCTTGGGCCCCTGGAAGCCACAATTTCTGTCCGATTTGGCTGAAATTAACCTGCTATAGCTTTTAATCTTCCGATTTGATTTCTTGAGCCCCTGGAAGCCACAATTTTTGTCAGATTTGGCTGAAATTTTGCACATAGTGTTTTATGATGATTTCCAACCACAGAGCCATGTACGGTTCATATCGGTCTAAAACCTGATATATCTCCCATATAAACCGATCTCCCGATTTTACTTCTTGAGCCCCTGGAAGCCACAATTTTTGTCCGGTTTGGCTGAAATTTTGCACATAGTGTTCTGTTATGACTCCCAATAACAGAGCCAATTACGGTCAATATCGGTCAAGAACATGATATAGCTCCCATATAAACTGATCTCCCGATTTGACTTCTTAAGCCCTTACAAGGCGCGATTTTTATCCGATTTGGCCGAAATTTTGCATATAGTGTTCTGTTATAACTCTTAACAACTGTGTTAATTGCGGTTCAAATCGGTCAAGAACATGATATAGCTCCCATATAAACCGATCTCCCGATTTGACTTCTTGAGCCTTGATTTTCAACCGATTTGGCTAAAATTGTGCATATAGTGTTCTGTTCTGACTCTCAATAACTGTGCCGAGAACGGTTCAAATCGGTGAAGAACCTAATATAGATCCAATATAAAGCCGCGATTTGTATCAGATTTGGCTGAAATTTTGCATATAATGTTCTGTTATGACTCTTAACAGCTGTGCCAAGTGCGGTCCAAATCGGTGTATAATCAGATCTAGCTTCCACTTGCAGCAGAATCCTTGATGGTGGGTTCCCAAGATTCGGCCCTGCTGAACTTAGCACACTTTTACATATTTTTTTTTAAATTTATGTTATTTTATGTTATTTTATTTTATTTAATTTTATTTTTTTTTAATTTATTTTATTTAATTTAATTTTATTTTATTGTATTTTATTTTACTTTATCTTATTTTACTTTATTTTTTTAATATATTTTATTTTATTTTAATTTTTTTATTTAATTTTATTTTATTTAATTTAATTTTATTTTATTTTATATTATTGTGTTTTATTTTATTTTATTTTATTTTATTTAATTTTATTTTTTTAATTTTATTTTATTTTATTTCAATTTATTTTATTTTATTTTATTTTATTTTATTTTTTTATTTTATTTTATTTAATTTTATTTAATTTAATTTTATTTTATTTAATTTTATTTTATTTTATTTTATTTTATTTTATTTTATTTTATTTTATTTTATTTTATTTTATTTTATTTTATTTTATTTTATTTTATTTTTGTTTTATTTTTGTTTTATTTTTGTTTTATTTTATTTTATTTTATTTTATTTTTTTAATTTATTTTATGTTTTTTTTAATTTTATTTTATTTAATTTAATTATATTTAATTTTATTTAATTTTATTTAATTTTATTTTGTTTTGTTTTATTTTACTTAATTTTATTTTATTTTATTTAATTTTATTTAAATTTATTTAATATAATTTAATTTAATTTAATTTTATTTTATTTTATTTTATTTTATTTTATTTAATTTTATTTAATATAATTTAATTTAATTTAATTTTATTTTATTTTATTTTATTTTATTTTATTTTATTTTATTTTATTTTATTTTATTTTATTTTATTTTATTTTATTTTATTTTATTTTATTTTATTTTATTTTATTTTATTTTATTTTATTTTATTTTATTTTATTTTATTTTATTTTATTTTATTTTATTTTATTTTATTTTATTTTATTTTATTTTATTTTATTTTATTTTATTTTATATTATTTTATTTTTATTTTAATTTATTTTATTTTATTTTATTTTATTTTATATTATTTTATTTTATTTTATTTTATTTTATTTTATTTTATTTTATTTTATTTAATTTTTTTGGTTTTATTATCTTTGTTTGACCACACTGTGTCTGCCTCTTTCTTTAGCTTCTTCTGCGTTTTGATGTTCTGCCAATGTCGATGACTTACCATTGTCTTCTTGTTTTGTTTGATGGCATGTTTGGAGAATTGCTATTCCCACAACACGTCTCACTCTTCCTCTCTCTCTCCCTCTCTTCCATTGTCAAATTTTGAATGTGACGCAGCCAGACTTAACCGTTTTGTTTTTGTTTGTTTTGCAAAGCAATTAAGAAAAATTCATTCCCTGCTACTGCCACAGCGACATCAACCAAAACATTGTCTGTGTGTGTTTGAGTGTGTGTGTGTCTGCTTGTGCTGTTACTTCATTATCCTGATTCGAGCAACACCAACAAAAGGTTGATGTGTTCCTGGCACTGTGGGCCACCGGTGCCGCCGCCAACAACGGCCAACAGCCAACCAACCGCCAACAATACTTTGGGGTGAAATTTTATTTTGTCGTCATTTTGCATAATTCCCATTAACTTTTGCTAACAATTTTGTTGAATTTTTAATGGTGACAAAAGCAGTAGCCTTCCTGCCATCCAACAACCGCACAACATTCACCAACACAAATTTCCTCAAAACACTCATAAATATATCCTGGGCTCTGTCTCTCTAGCTTGCCTTTCGTTTTCGTTTTGCTTCGCGCGCCTAGCCTCCTCGTTCGTTATAGTTTGACAAGTTAAATCTGTTTGTTGCTGTTTGGCGGTTCGGTTCGTTTCCTCTAAGGCCTTGCTTTACCTTTTTTATGCTTAGGGTTGCCGTATTGTAAGAAAAAAGGTGATATGTGTTATTACACTTTAAGAGAAAGTCAAGCTCAAAAAAATTCAATTTTTAGAAAAATATCCCTCAAAATTCTGTTTCTTGTTAATAATCATTAGTATGCTACATTCAAGTTGGCAACTCTACTTTGTCTCGGGAAATTATTTAATACCAGTAAGTGAGTCATTGTTGTCTTAAATAAACCCTCTACTAAAACATGTTGCTCTACTCCTCTACTCTCAAGAAAAGTTTTGTAATGGGGATTGTACCAAAAAACCACAAGTTTTTACTTATTTTCCCCCAAAAATGTTACGACATAGAATGGGAAAAGCTGTGCGGGGGCTAGGGGCCACAACAATGTTTCACAATAAATCCCATATGAGTTGTTTACTGTCTGTTGGATGCAAATGTTTCTACTTTTTTTTGTTGGCCTCTACTGCTCCTGTATTTTATTCACAACATTCTACTCGTTCTCTGTAGTTAAGTACTTGGCCTCAGAGAAATTGGGCCAAAACTCACAAAAAAAAATATGAAAAACTAAAAAAGGAAAATAAATACAAAATAAACCCTCGTCATGTATTTAAGCAGCAGTAACAGCATTATGTTATAAGGCTTTTATGCCGTCTACTAAAATGCAAATAAGATTTGCCAAACAAAAAAGGGAAATTTTACGAGTTGCTGAAGAAGAGGATAAAAAAAACAAAAACCTTAAAAATTTATTTATTTAGCATTGGAAAATCATGTTTAATACCAACTTATAAACAAATTGTTTTTTAATTTTTTATTCTACTTTATTTTTTTTTTTTTTTTGTTTGTTTTATATTTACTATTTATACTATACTATTTACTAGCCTAGCCGGGCCCGCTCCGCTGCGCCGTCTTTAACTCTCTAATATCTTTTTAGGGTGGAGACACTTCAACCTGAATGTGGATATCGAATTCGTGTAGCCTATGTTAGCCTATGACGCTGAACGCCTGCTTTGGAATCATGGCGAGAACAAAGGACAAAATTTTAAGCGGTTATATATAAAATTCTCTCCAAAGAGGTGCGGCACTCCTTTTGACCTCGGCTATTAACACCTGCTCGGTTCCATGGCAAATTTTCACCTTACTCCCAAATGCCTTTCTTCTGAATCCTATACTACTGTAAATGCAAATTCGACATAAACATTACATAAAGGAACAGGGGCAAACTTCTCACATATCAATGAGTGCAGTCCGATTCAAGTTTAAGCTCAATGATAACGGACCTCCTTTTTATAGCCGAGTCCGAACGGCGTGCTGCAGTGCGACACCTCTTTTGATGAGAAGTTTTTACATGGCATAGTACCTCACGAATGTCGCTAGCATTGGGAGGGGATAACCACAGCTGAAAATTTTATGATGGTCTCGCCAGGATTTGAACCCAAGCATTCAGCGTCATAGGCGGACATGCTAACCTCTGCGCTACGGTGAACTCTTAAATTACCGTAGTGGTAAATATTTCTGGTTTAGGGGGTATTTCGGGGGTGGGGTGGCCACCCAGACACTAAATATAAGATTCGTGCTCTATTTTCAAATACATTTTATATGAGCCCCATAATGGCATGATCGGTAAATAAGTTCTGTTTGAGGGTAGGGTGGACCCCGGATCTTTGTCCTGAAAATTGGTATCAATATCCCGAAAATCCATCAATTTCCACCCTAAATAGCTTTTATATAATAAGAAGGTATTTTGGGGCTCTTCAATTGGATATCAAATTCGTTTTTTATAACCACCACCGAAACATGGGGGTATATTAATTTTGTCACTCCGTTTGCGACACATCGAAATATCCTTTTCTGACCCTATAAAGTATATATATTCTTGATCACCGTAAAAATCTAAGACGATCTAGCCATGTTCGTCCGTCTGACCGTCCGTCTGTCCGGCCGTCCGTCTGTCCGTTCGCCTGCCCGTCCGTCTGTCCTTCTGTCTGTTGAAATCACGCTATAGTCTTTAAAAATAGAGATATTTTGAGTCGAAACTTTGCACAGATTCTTTTTTTGTCCATAAGCAGGTTTAGTTCGAAGATGGGCTATATCGGACTATATCTTGATATAGCCCCCATATAGACCGATCCGCCGATTTAGGGTCTTAGGCCCATAAAAGCCACATTTGTCATCTGATTTTGCTGAAATTTGGGATAGTGAGTTGTATAAGGTCCCTCGACATCATTCTTAAAATTGGTCCAGATTGGCTCAGATTTGGATATAGCTGTCATATAGACCGATCTGCCGATTATGGGTCTTAGGCCCATAAAAGCCACATTTATTATCCGATTTTGCTAAAAGTTGGGACAGTGTGCTGTGTTAGGCCCTTCGACTTACTTCTTCAATTTGGCCCAGATCTGTCCAGATTTGGATATAGCTGCCATATAGACCGATCTCTCGATTTAAGGTCTTAAGCCTATAAAAGGCGCATTTATAGTCCGATGTCGCCGAAATTTGGGACAGAGAGTTCTGTTAGTCTCCTCGAAATCTTTCTTCAATTTGGCCCAGATCTGTCCAGATTTGGATATAGCTGCCATATAGACCGATCTCTCGATTTAGGGTTTTGGGTCCACTTAAGGCGCATTTATTGTCCGATGTCGTCGCAATTTGGGACAGTGGGTTGTGATAGGCTCTTCGACATCCTTCATTAATTTGACTCAGATCGGTTCAGATTTGGATATAACTGCCATATAGACCGATCTCTTGATTTAAGGTTTTGGGTTCAAAAAGGGCGCATTTATTTTCGGATTTCGCCAAAATTTTGAACAGCGGGTTGTATTAGGCCACTCGACATCCTTCCTCAATTTTCCCCAGATCGGTTCAGATTTTGATATAGCTCACATATAGACCGATCTCTTGATTTAAGGTTTTGGGCCCATAAAAGGCACATTCATTGTCCGATTTCTAAGAAATTTTGAAAAGTGAGTTGTGTTAGGCCACTCGTTATGCTTTCTCAATTTTCCCCAGATCGGTCGAGATTTGGACATAGCTGCCATATAGACCGATGTCTCGATTTAAAACTATGGGCCATAAAAGGCACATTTATTGTCCGATTTCGCCGAAATTTTGAACAGTGAGTTGTGTTAGGCACTTCAATATTTTTCTTCAATTTGGCCCTGATCGTTTCAGTTTTTTATATAGCTCCCATATAGACCGATCTCTCGATTTAAGGTTTTGGGCCCATAAAAGGCACATTCATTATCCGATTTCTAAGAAATTTTAAAAAGTGAGTTGTGTTAGGCCACTCGATATCTTTTCTCAATTTTCCCCAGATCGGTTCAGATTTGGATATAGCTGCCATATAGACCGATAACTCGATTTAAGGCTTTCGGCCCATAAAAGGCACATTTATTGTCCTATGTCGCCGAAATTTGGGACAGTGAGTTAAGTTAAGCTCCTCGACACATTACTGCAATATGGCATAGATCGGTCCAGATTTAGATATAGCTGCCATATAGACCGATGTCTTGATTTAAGGCTTTGGGCCCATAAAAGGCGCATTTATACTCCGATGTCGCCGAAATATGGGACATTGAGTTGTGTTAGGCTCTTTGACATTTGTCTGCAACTTGGCTCAAATTTCGATTTCCGATTTCACTGAAATTTGACACAGTGGGTTATGTTAGGCTTTTCGACATCCGTGTCGTTAGCTACTAAAAAGTTCAATATTTTGTTATACACAATTGAACAAAAACTTATTAGTATTTGGTCAAAATTGGAACATTTTTCGATATAGCTGGTATGGGGCATAAGGTATGAATTTTTACCGGATTTTGACGAAAGGTAGTTTATGTATTACCTGAGGTGGTGGGTATCCAAAGTTCGGTCCGGCCGAGCTTAACGCCTTTTTACTTTTTTATTTATGTTTTTTTTTTACTTTATATTTATTTTTTATATGTATTTCAGTAATATTTTAAGACCCGAATTGACATTTTATTTTTATTGATTATTTTTTATTTTAATTTATTTTATTTATTTTTTATTTTATTTTTTCTATTTTTATTTTATTTTTTTGTTTTATTTTATTTCTTTTTTTTTAATTTTTTTATCTTATTTTATTTTATTTATTTTTTTACTTTGTTTTAATTTTATTTTATTTCATTTTATTATTTTTATTTTTATTTTTTTTTTGTTTTATTTAATATTATTTAATATTATTTTATTTTATTTTATTTTATTTTATTTTATTTTATTTTATTTTATTTTATTTTATTTTTATTTTATTTTTTATTTTTTTTTTAATTTTATTTTATTTGATTATTGTATTTTATATCATTTTATTTTACTTTATTTTATTTTATTTTATTTTATTTCATTTCATTTTATTTTATTTTATTTTATTTTATTTTATTTTATTTTATTTTATTTTATTTTATTTTATTTTATTTTATTTTATTTTATTTTATTTTATTTTATTTTATTTTATTTTATTTTATTTTATTTTACTTTATTTTATTTTATTTTATTTTATTTTATTTTATTTTTTTTTTAATTTAATTTTATTTTATTTTATTTTATTTTATTTTATTTTTTTTTATTTTATTTTATTTTATTTTATTTTATTTTATTTTATTTTATTTTATTTTATTTTATTTTATTTTATTTTACTTTATTTTATTTTATTTTATTTTATTTTATTTTATTTTATTTTATTTTATTTTATTTTATTTTATTTTATTTTATTTTATTTTATTTTATTTTATTTTATTTTATTTTATTTTATTTTATTTTATTTTATTTTATTTTATTTTATTTTATTTTATTTTATTTTATTTTATTTTATTTTATTATGATATCCCACCTTAAAGCCAAGAAGACTTTGACGCAATTTGTCTTCACTTTTTGATTGCAGACATTTTTTTCTCCCTCAATTTTTTCCTTCTGGCTCCTGTTTTGAGCAGCACACCCAACATGGTCTTGGTCAACAAATAAACAAAAAAAAGTGCTGAGAAAGTAGAATATGTTGCATGTTGTAGCTGTCTGGCATACTGACTGTGCATGCTTTGTTAAAGAAATGGTGCTAACTACGTATATAGAAAAAGTAGTATGGGACAAGAGGAACTGTGCTATCTTTTGCACTGCAGTCAACTGAGTCAGACAGTTGAAACCGGCAAACACTCATACACTCGACAATGCTTTAAACATTCATATGATGAAGAGGTTGTCGCCGTATTATTCTGGTCTTTGCCCTGTTTTTCTGGCCTTTTTTGGGATTTTTGCACAGTGCAATCTTTGGGGACCGGTTTTTTTTTTGTTCCTTTGCAGACTCAGTCTACAATGTGGATTTATGTGTGGCATTTTTTTTCTTCTTGTGTTGATTAAGTGGCCCCAAAAAATATATATGTCTTTGGTGGGAAGAGGGTGGGTGGGTTCACTACAGGTTTGTAGTGAAAAAAGGTCGCCAAACGAGTTTTTCGCATGCTTTGGTTTTTTGTTGTTTAATTTGTTGTTTTTTTCATTTCATAGTTGAGTTCTTATTTTTATATCGCATTTCAGTTTATTTAAGATTTAGTTCGCTTGTATTTTTTTTTTGTTCTTTTTCTGTTTTGCCTTTTGTATTTTTTAATTTTGCTTGCATTCTTTGGGATTTTGGCCATTCCATTACCAGACAGTAAAGCACTTTGGAAATATTTTCGTATTTCTTGCCAACAATTGGTAAAGTTTTTGCAAAGATTTTTTGTTTTTGGCTTTTTTCTTGGCTTAAAAAAACTGATCACTGGGCATGAGTTGCTGGAGAAAACTATACAAATTGACCCATTTGTGGTTGGATTTTCGAAGAAGAGGGGTTTGAGGTTTGAGATTGGAAATGGGAATGGGAGTGTTGGTGATGGTGCTGCTGTGGTAATTGTGGTTTCTGGTGATGAAACTGAAATTGTTTTTTAGCTTCACTTGCTAAAGAAGAAAAAAAAGAGACAACAAGAAAAGTATTTAATGCTACCCACTATGGCTTGGAAGAGCTGGTCAAAAACAATTAGCAATTCCAAAGTTCAATGAAGCTAAGGGATTTGAAATTGTTTTCAATTAAAAGAGGGCTGGAAACCAATATTAAGTTTAGGAAAATACACTCGAAAATCTAGTGGTGGCTAAGTTTAAATTGGGGCTGCCCCAAATCGTAGGTTTGATTTATATGACAACTATTTCAGACTGTGAAACGATTTCGGCCATACTTGATGTGATGTGTTGGAGGTCATGGAAGAAATCATTGTGCAAAATTTCAGCCAAATCGAGTAAGAATTGCAGTTTCTAGGGGCTCAGGAAATAAAATCGGGTAAACCGGTTTATTTGAGAGCAATGACAAGTTATAAACCGATTATGAACATACTTGGCAAAAATGTCGGAGGTTATGGTAGAAGTCGTTGCGCAAAATTTCAGTTAAATCGTATAAGAATTGTGCTCTTTGGGGGCTCAAGAAGTACAATCGGGAGTTGGGTTTATATGGGAGCTATTGTTAAACATCAACCGTCCTTTTGGAATTCTCAAAGTCCTTTATCGCTTAAAAGTATCTAAACAAAATTTCAAACGATTTGCTTTTACATGCTGTAGTGATTTCCACAGATGGAAGGAGGGGACGGCTAGATCGACCTAAAATGTCATGGGGATTTAGAATGCATCAATAGATCAATATTTCGAGGTGTTACAAACAGACTGGCTAGATTACTTTACTTAGATTAGCAGTATGCCATCAGACTCACTTAGACGTTTTTGTCCTTTGAGATACCACAGGAACAGAAAAAGGAAGATGCCTTCTAGTTGCTACTGTTGAACCATCCAGATCGCTTTAAAAACATCAATGACTTGCGAATGTTCACATCCGCTAACAGGTTCTCAAAAAAAAGAGAACCTAAAGTGAAACTCCTTCTGACTGCTAATGCGGGACCCACACACAGAAGGTGTTCTATAGACTCTTCTTCATCGATGTCCTCACAGCTTCTGCAAAAGTCGTTGCCGGCAACCTTCAGTCGGTATATATGGCAGCTATTGGTTGCCCAAAAAGTAATTGCGGATTTTTCATATATCCGGCGTTGACAAATTTTTTCACAGCTTGTGACTCTGTAATTGCATTCTTTCTTCTGTCAGTTATCAGCTGTGACTTTTAGCTTGCTTTAGAAAAAAAGGGTAAAAAAAGTATATTTGATTAAAGCTCATTCTAAGTTTTATTAAAAATGCATTTACTTTCTTTCCGCAATTACTTTTTGGGCAACCCAATATAAAGTAACCTCTAAATCCCTAATTGTTTTCTAAACCACTCCCCTAAGTTGGTTCATGTCTGATATTGTGTCTCCACCTAAGTGCCGGTATCTGTTGGACGCGAAAGCCGAGCAATTACAAAGGAAATGCTCCAACGTCTCATCATATTCCCCTCATGCCCTACACATGTTATGACTTGCCGCACCGATTTGTCGTAGGTGAGCTCGTAGTCCGTAGATGTGTCCTGTTATGATACCAACAGCTATACTGACCTCCTTTTTGCTTCCTTTCAGTAATAGCCTCGTCTTCTCACGATCTGGATCCCCCCTTAGGATTTTCGCCGAACTACCCACCGTTTTGTTGTTCCACAATGTTGAATGCGCTTTCGTCGTCCACTTCCTTAACTCGGACTGCGTCGACCCGAAAGGATTCGGGTTAACCAAGTTTATTGACTGCAATCCTCTGGCCTTCACCGCCAAATCGTATGCCCTTTCATTTCCCCTTAGTCCGTTATGGCTTGGTACCCAAACGATGCGGATTTTGCCATCCTGCACCCTCCCATCCCTTAATCTCCTTCTTACACTGCAAGACTGTTCGTGACCTTACCGTCCTGGTTGTTATTGCCCTTATGGCAATTTTACTATCGATAAACATGTTCACCATCGACGTCCTCGCGTTAGCACTACACCACTTCACGAATTCCGTGATCGCCCGGATCTCCGCCTGCAGGACCGTATTAAGGTCAGGCAGTCTAAAACCGATCTCTGTCCCTGGGTTCTCAATGTAAACCCCCAGACCCACTCTGTGCTCTTGCTTTGATCCATCCGTGTAACATGATCTTCCAGATGGCAATACTAGGGTTCCGTCAACCCAAGACTGTGCCGATGTCAGCAATGCCTCTCACTCGACTTCAAGGTTCATCTCAGGTATCCGATCAGCAACCTCTTTCCTTCCTTCGAGGTTTCCTATCGTCGCCTCAATTATACCTCAATGGTATGAGCTGCTCCCATCCACAATCCATTCTCCCACCGCCTTAAGTCTCATAGCCGCAGTGGCTGCCTCACACTTAATCTATATGGCAATGGGTCGGATATCTAGAATAGTCTCCAGTGCCCTATTGGGCGTGGTCCTCATGGCTCCGCCTATGCCAAGACAACATGTTCTCTGAACCTGTTGTATGATCCTGCTCCCATCCACAATCCATTCTCCCATCTCCTTAAGTCTCATAGACGCAGTGGCTGCCTCATACTTCATCTGTATGTCAATGGATCGGATATCTGGAATAGTCTCCAGTGCCCTAGTGGGAGTGGTCCTCATGGCTCCGCCTATGCCAAGACAACATGTTCTCTGAACCTGTTGTATGATCCTGCTCCCATCCTCAATCCGTTCTCCCATCGCCTTAATTCTCATAGACGCAGTGGCTGCCTCATACTTCATCTGTATGTCAATGGATCGGATATCTAGAATAGTCTCCAGTGCCCTAGTGGGAGTGGTCCTCATGGCTCCGCCTATGCCAAGACAACATGTTCTCTGAACCTGTTCTATGATCCTTATGTTGCACTTTTTCTCCATAGCAGACCACCAAACTACTGAGGCGTAAGTAAGTATTGGTCTAATCATGTTCCAGTCGACTATCCTAGGATTCAGGCCCCATTTCTAGCCTGCGGACCGTCTACATAGTGGCCAACATCTGTGAGCCTTCTCAGTATGCTCCTGAATGAAGTGACACTTCCAATTCAGTGCCCTGTCCCTCGTCAGTCAGCATCCGTAATAGGTCATTTATGGTGGTCACCCATAGGAGTGACGATAAAATGCCTCCCTGGGGCGTGCTGTGTGCCAATTTCTCCCTTCAATTATACCATGGGACACACAATTTATCCACGTAGCAGACAGTTTCAAATCCCTCCTCAGTCAGCATCCGTAATAGGTCCTTTATGGTGGTCAACCATAGGAGTGGCGATAAAATGCCCCCCTGTGTCGTGCCCTGTGCCACTTTCTCCCTCATATTTATGCCATACGAAACACTATTTATCCACGTAGTAGACGGTTTCAAATCCCTCCTCAGTCAGCATCCGTAATAGGTCATTTATGGTGGTCACCCATAGGAGTGCCGATAAAATCCCCCTCTGTGGCGTGCCCTGTGCCACTTTCTTCCTTCTATTTATACCATGGGACACACTATTTATCCACGTAGCAGACGGTTTCAAATCCCTCCTTAGTCAGCATCCGTAATAGGTCATTTATGGTGGTCACGCATAGTAGTGGCGATAAAATGCTCCCTTGTGGCGTGCGCTTTGCCACTTTCTCCCTTATATTTATGCCATAGGACACACAATTTATCCACCCGTTCCTTTCCCATCCCCATCGCTTCTATAGACCTTCAGTTTCAACTGAAAACTTGTGTAACCTCATATACCTCACATACATATAAACCCCATTTGATATCTAGAGCTCCTGGAAGCTGCAATTGTTGTACGACTTGGCTAACATTTTGCATGTGGGTGGTTTGGTATGACCCCCAATATGTGTGGAAAATATGGTCCAAATCGATCTATAACTTGATACAGCTCCCATTTAAACCAATCTCCTGATTAGTCTACTACTGGCCCTAGAAGCTTAAATGTATGCGTGATTTGGCAGAACTTTTGTACGTTAAGTAATTTTTTTAGCAGAATCCATGGTAGTGGGTTCCCAAGATTCGTTCCGGCTTAAATTAGCACGTTTTTATTTGTTTTACACTCCTATTGTCTGTTTTTCCCAAAACTATCTCAAGCGCCATCTACCATTGGTCAGCTACAGCATGCTACTGTCTCTTTGCCATGCTGCACAAATTAGTCTTCTGTACACAAGTGCTGTTAAAATGTATTCCCTCACTTAAACCCACTTAATGGGTTTTTTCACCTCACTCTCTCTCTCTCTCTCTCCCTCTCGCTCCATTTGTCTTTCGCCGCCTCTCTCTTCTCTCCATTCTGCAGCAATTTATTTAAAAATCAATAGAATGTAAATTAAAAGCATAACAATATTATTAATGTCGCATAAATGAATAATTTAGACACAAAAGAGTCAACATACACCCATAAATGGCCAATTTGCATAAATAAATGTTCTACGACAACAACAGCAAGAACAACAACAACATAACACATTAAATGAATATCATATACAAACATCAACTTTTATCAACGGCAATGTACTGTTAGGCCATATTAGCATCTATGAAAACTTTTTCATATGATTTGCCATAGCAGCGATTAATTTGCAATACAGATACGACCTAATGTTCATAATTATGACATGAACTTTGTGATAGTGAAGAAATAATAAAGTCTTCCATGAATGTATGTAGGGTTAAGATGGTTAGGGAGTGTAATGTAAATATTGGAACTTTAATTAAGAGGATTATTAAAAATAGCAATGCGATTATCTTGGACTTAGGAAAGAGAAGAATTTGGATGGTGGATTTCTAAGGTGTTGAAAACTTTGAAAACCCGAAATTTAAAACAAATTATTCTTTAAAACTTTCGAGACGAGCTCAATGATCAGAGATGCAAATGGAAAAGGAAAGCCAAAGATAGCAACACACACCAACCACTATGGCACGCGTTTAGTCTTCAGTTAAAAGACTTTTCAACCATATGAGGTGTGATGGCTTCAAGGTCCGTGCGTTGGTTTGTTGTATTTGAATCGTATTAACAGTGAAAAACGCATCTATGATACAATTACCACATTAACAACACTCGACAACCCTGTCTATTAGATGTACTTTTCCCAATGCATGTATTTTTGTGTAATGACAGACATTCTGTCTGTGGCAAATTACATTTCTTCCGTACTACACACGATTTTGTGCATCTGTTGGAAGTTGTATTGATGGCTTCGAACGCTAAGACAACGGCTATGGCTCTCGCCGCTGCTCCGTGGACCCAGGTTCGAATCCCGGCCGGGCTCTGCTGAATTTTTCATTTTTCAAGCTTTTTGCCTGTTAGGGCAAAGATCATTAAACTCGCCAATTCTTGTTTGTTTCTCTTTGGAGACGAGCTGAATGATCGGAGATGCAAATGGAAAAGGAAAGCCAAAGATAGCAACACACACCAACCACTATGGCACGTGTTTAGTCTTTAGTTAGAAGACTTTTCAACCATATTTGGTGTGATGGCTTCAAGGTCCGTGCGTTGGTATGTTGTGTTTACATCGTATTAATAGCGAAAAACGCATCTATGATAGAATTTTTTTGTTGAAAATTTTATTAAAAATCAAATTTTAAGAAAAATTAAGCATTAAAAAAAAATTTTAACAAAATTTTCTCTAAAATTAAAAGAAATGAAACAAATTTTGGATAAAGTTAAGATGTGCTATTTATAATTTTTTAAGAATTGTGGAGATATTTTCTATGAAAAATAGATTCTAGGAAAAAACAAATAAAAGCGTGTCGAATCTTAGAAACCACCATAGATTCTGCTCAAATATGGGAGTTATATTGGGTTGCCCAAAAAGTAATTGCGGATTTTTTAAAAGATAAAGTAAATGCATTTTTAATAAAACTTAGAATTAACTTTAATCAAATATACTTTTTTTACACTTTTTTTCTAAAGCAAGCTAAAATTAACAGCTGATAACTGACAGAAGAAAGAATGCAATTACAGAGTCACAAGCTGTGAAAAAATTTGTCAACGCAGACTATATGAAAAATCCGCAATTACTTTTTGGGCAACCCAATATATAAATATAGACCAAATTGGACCGTACTTAACGCAGTTGTTGAGAGTCACATCAGAACACTTTATGTAAAATTTCAGCCAAATCAGAAGAAAATCGCGGCTGGTAAGGGCTCAAGTAATTAAATCGGGAGATCGGTTTATATGGGACCGTACTTGGCACAGTTGTTGAAAGTCATAACAGAACAGCATGTGCAAAATTTCTGCCAAACCGGACAAAAATTGTGGCTGCCATGGGCTCAAGAAGTCAAACCGGGAGATTGGTATAATGGGAGCTATATCAGGTTATAGACCGATTTAGATCGTACTTAGCGCAGTTGTTGAAAGCCAAAACAAAACTCTATACGTGAAATTTCAGCCAAGTAGGACAAAATTTGCGGCTTCCAGCGGCTCTAGAAGTGAAATCGGGAGATCGGTTTATATAAGTCCTATATCAGGTTATAGACCGATTTGGGCCATACTTGACACAGTTGTTGAAAGTCATAACAGAACAATATATATAAAATTTAAGCCAAATCTGACGAAAATTGTGGCTTCCATGGGCTCAAGAAGTCAAATCGGGAGATTGGTATAATGGGAGCTATATCAGGTTATAGACCGATTTAGATCGTACTTAGCGCAGTTGTTGAAAGCCAAAACAAAACTCTATACACGAAATTTCAGCCAAGTAGGACAAAATTTGCGGCTTCCAGCGGCTCTAGAAGTGAAATCGGAAGATCGGTTTATATGGAAGCTATATCAGGTTATAGACCGATTTGGACCGTACTTAGCACAGTTGTTGGAAGTCACAACGGAACACTAGGTGCATAATTTCAAACAAATCGGACAAAAATTGTGGCTTCCCGGGGCTCAAGAAGTCAAATCGGGAGATCGTTTTATATGGGAGCTATATCTAAATCTGAACCGATATGACCTATTTGTGATCCCCAACGACCTACATCAATATTAAGTACCTGTGCAAAATTTCAAGCAGCTAGCTTGATTTCGATAGACGGACGGACAGACATGACTAGTTCGAATCAGAATGTCGACACGATCAAGAATATATATACTTTATGGGGTCGTAGATCAATATTTCGAGGTGTTACAAACGGAATGACTAGATTAGTATACCCCCCTCCTAAGGTGGTGGGTATAATTACCAAAAAAATATTTACATTTTTTTTGTCGAATGTTTTTAAATTTTTTAAACACCACCTTAGGATGGGGGTATACTAATGTAGTCATTCCATTTGTACACCTCGAAATATTGATCTACGACCCCATAAAATATATATTCTTGATCGTCTCGACATCTTGAGTCGATCTAGCCATGTCCCTACTTCAGTCCGTTGTCACGATAGCCGTCGAACGAGTATAGATAGCCGCTTGAAATTTTGCACAGATACTTAACATTGGTGTAGGTCGTTGGGGACTGGAAATGGGCTATATTGGCTCATATTTGGATATATTGGGTTGCCCAAAAAGTAAGTGCGGATTTTTCATATAGTCGGCGTTGACAAATTTTTTCACAGCTTGTGACTCTGTAATTGTATTCTTTCTTCTGTCAGTTATCAGCTGTGACCTTTAGGTTGCTTTAGAAAAAAAGTGTGAAAAAAGTATATTTGATTAAAGTTCATTCTAAGTTTTATTAAAAATGCATTTACTTTCTTTTTAAAAAAATCCGCAATTACTTTTTGGGCAACCCAATACTTCCTAATAATATAGGTCGGTTGGGATAAAAAATGAGCCATATCGGTCCATGTTTTGATATAGCTGACATATAAACCGATCTGGGATCTTGACTTCTTGAGCCACTAGAGGCCACAATTCTTATCCGATTTGGCTGAAACTTTGCATGAGGTGTTCTTTTATAACTTTCAGCAACTGTGCCAAGTATGGTTCAAATCAGTCTATTACCTGATATTGCTCCCATATGAACCGGTCTCTCGATTATATTGGGTTGCCCAAAAAGTAAGTGCGGATTTTTCATATAGTCGGCGTTGACAAATCTTTTCACAGCTTGTGACTCTGTAATTGCATTCTTTCTTCTGTCAGTTATCAGCTGTTACTTTTAGCTTGCTTTAGAAAAAAAATGTAAATAAAGTATATTTGATTAAAGTTCATTCTAAGTTTTATTAAAAATGCATTTACTTTCTTTTAAAAAATCCGCAGTTACTTTTTGGGCAACCCAATACTTTTTAAGCCTCTAGAGGGCGCAGTTCTCAGCCGATTTGGTTGAAATTTTGTACGACGGCTTCTCTTGTGACCTTCAATATACAAGTCAAATATGGTTTGAATCGGTTTATAACCTAATACAGCTCCCATATAAACCGATCTTTTGATTTTACTTCCTGAACCCCTATAAGACGCAATTCTCACCCAAATTGGCTAAAATTTTACACAATTACTTCTACTATGGTCCCCAACATTGAATTTAATTATGGTCCGAAATGGACCACAACTTGACCATAGTTCCAATAGCATAACAACTCCTAACCTTTACCCTTTGTTTGCCTATAAAGAGATTCCGGGCAAAGAACTTGTCAAGGGCGATCTTGTTTTTTTTTTTCAAAGCTTTGTTTTACCCAAATATTTTCATTCATAGACTTTCAAGGTCAAGCCAATTCCTATTTCAACAAAATATTTCCCCTTATTTTGTATTTTTTCCATATCATCCCACTCAGTGAAATAAATGGATGGGCATTTTGCTACCTTCAAACTCATTCGTCTGTATTGAATAATTGGTTTAATTATGTCCTTGCTGCTGCGGCTACTGCCTGTTAAGCTCATGAATTTGTAATTGTATTGCGTGAAGAATTATCCATGAAAATTAAATATTTGTTTCAGTTACTGGTTTCTCTTTAAATTGCTTTTTAAATCATTCCGATTGCATTTGTTTTTTGTTTTTCTGTACAATGGTAAATATAGCCGCATTTATTTACAACACCCATACACTGTAATTGAATGCAATTATAAAATTTAATAATAATTAAAGTTATTATTTATTGGCAGAGCGAGCGCTGCAGCATTTGGGAAAAAAAAGTTAATCAAGAACAATACCAAGCCTCATGAGAAGCAGAAAAAGAGAGAAAGAGACAGCATTATCTGATTATCAGTATTGTTATCAAGTTGCCATCATATGGTATAACTGTCAAAGAGTAGGTGCTTTGAGAATCGTGCTATTGGCAGCACTGAAATGATGACAATTCCAAAGAGGATTGAAATAACACAGAAATTGTTGTGTTCTCAAAATTTGGCAGCATATGTCAAGCTCATAGGTGTCGGTATTTATTTTATTTGTCTTCAAAGCAAGCAGCTCTGCCGACAAAATAAACAAGTATGAGCGTGCTAAGTTCGGCCGGACCGAATCTTTGGTTCGGTTCGCATTTGCCGAGTTCTATGCGCGGCATCGCTTTTTAGGCAAACAAAGAATATTGAATAAGAACTGTTATGCTATTAGAGCTATATCAAGTTATAGTCCGATTCGGACCATAAATGAATGCTGAACATTATAGAAGTCATTGTGTAAAATTTCAGTTCATTCGGATAAGAATTGCGCCTTGTAGGGGCTTAAGAAGCAAAAACGGGAGATAGGTTTATATGGGAGCTGTATAAAGCTATTGATCGATTCAGACCATAATCGACACGTATGTTGAAGGTCATAATAGAAGCCGTTGTACAAAATTTGTGCCAAATCATATGAGAATTGCGCCCTCTAGAGGCTCAAAAAGTCAAGATCCCAGATCGGTTTATATGACAGCTATATAAGGTTATGGATCGATTTGCACCATACTCAGCACAATTGTTGGAAGTAATACCAAAACACCTCAGTCAAATCGGATGAGAATTGCGCCCTCTAGAAGCTCAAGAAGTCAAGACCCAAGATCGGTTTATATGGCAGCTATATCAAACCATGAACCGATTTGAACCATACTTAGCACAGTTGTTGGAAGTGATACCAAAACACTACGTGCAAAATTTCAGTCAAATCGGACGAGAATTGCGCCCTCTAGACGCTCAAGAAGTCAAGAGCCAAGATCGGTTTATATGGCAGCTATATCAAACCATGAACCGATTTGAACCATACTTAACCCAGTTGTTGGAAGTGATACCAAAACACTATGTGCAAAATTTCAGTCAAATCGGACGAGAATTGCGCCCTCTAGAGGCTCAAGAAGTCAAGACCCAAGATCTGTTTATATGGCAGCTATATCAAAGCATGAATCGATTTGAACCATACTTAGCACAGTTGTTGGAAGTGATACCAAAACACTACGTGCAAAATTTCAGTCAAATCGGACGAGAATTGCGCCCTCTAGACGCTCAAGAAGTCAAGACCCAAGATCGGTTTATATGACAGCTATATCAAAGCATGAATCGATTTGAACCATACTTAACCCAGTTGTTGGAAGTGATACCAAAACACTATGTGCAAAATTTCAGTCAAATCGGACGAGAATTGCGCCCTCTAGAGGCTCAAGAAGTCAAGACCCAAGATCTGTTTATATGGCAGCTATATCAAAGCATGAATCGATTTGAACCATACTTAGCACAGTTGTTGGAAGTGATACCAAAACACTACGTGCAAAATTTCAGTCAAATCGGACGAGAATTGCGCCCTCTAGAGGCTCAAGAAGTCAAGACCCAAGATCTGTTTATATGGCAGCTATATCAAAGCATGAATCGATTTGAACCATACTTAGCACAGTTGTTGGAAGTGATACCAAAACACTACGTGCAAAATTTCAGTCAAATCCCACGAGAATTGCGCCCTCTAGGGGCTCAAGAAGTCAAGACCCAAGATCGGTTTATAAAGCAGCTATATCAAAGTATGAACCGATTTGAACCATACTTGGCACGGTTATTGGAAGTGATACCAAAACACCACCTGCAAAATTTCAGTCAAATCGCACGAGAATTGCGCCCTCTAGAGGCTCAAGATGTCAAGACCCAAGATCGGTGTATATGGCAGCTATATCAAAACATGGACCGATTTGGCTCATTTACAATACTAACCGATCTACACCAATAATAAGTATTTGTGCCAAATTTCAAGCGCCTAGCTTTACTCCTTCGATGGACGGACATGGCTAGATCGACGTAAAATGTCATGACGATCAAGAATATATACTTTATGGGGTCTCAGAAGCATATTTCGAGGTGTTACAAACAGAATGACAAAATTAGTGTACCCCCGTCCTATGGTGGAGGGTAAAAAAAATCAAATTTAGAGATGGTAGAGGTTGATTTGTTCTTCTCGGTTCTTTTCCAGGATTTGGCGCAGTCTGAATATCTGGTCCAGGATGGATTTACCAGGTCTAAAGCCGCATTAATATGGCCGAAATTATCTCATTGACTTTAGGTTTTAATCTTTCATACAGTACGCTCGAGAGTATCTTGTATGCAATGGGGAGGAGACTTATTCCTCTGTAGTTGGCACATTCCGTCTTGTCCCCTTTCTTGTGTACGGGACATAGTATGCTGAGGTTCCAATCATCGGCTATGTGTTCTTCCACCCAGATTGCGCAGATAAGCTGATGCATACGCCTTATCAGCGTGTCGCCTCCGGTCTTCAAAAGTTCTGCGGGTAACCCATGCTCCTACTGTCTTGTCTCCCGTATAATCCGATGTCTTGTCTTCCGTATAATCCGATCTTCATTCTAACTAAGAGGTAAACATTCTGTACCATCAGGGATTGGTTCTGCGGTATCCTTTTCGCCGCCATTGTCGGACACTAGCAGTTGGGTAAAATGTTCCTTCCATAGACTCAGCACGCCATCTGTGTCAGTTAACGAATTTCCTTCTTTGTATTTGCAGGAGGATGGCAAGGACATCAAAGCCATCGGTTTGTTTAATTCTTTGATAGAATTTCCAGACTTCATTCTAACTCCTGTACATCTCTATTCGCTCACACTCACGACTTTCCATTTCCTTTTTCTTTCTGCGGAACAGACGTTTCTCCTCTCTGCTTTTCTTCTGCGTTGCTACTGATTGCCGAGTTGCTCTGTAAGCCGCATTCTTGGCTTCAGTAGCATCTCGACACGTTAGGTCGTACAATGGGTTTCTTAGGGTTGGTTTCCGGTAGCCAAGTACGGACTTTGCGGCAATTTCCATGGAGTGGACAATGGTTTGCCACTGCGCCACCATTATATTATCGGAATAAGGAGTGCTTTTCTGGGATGCCAACTTAGTGCTTTTCGCAATAGATTTGGTGATTTTAGGTTACCAAAAACCTAAAAAGGTACCATCTAGTGCCAAACGAAATAAAGGCTAGGGCTTTAGGATAAAGCCTGATTTGACTTCTTGAGCCTCTAGAAGCCTCAGTTTTCATCTGATTTCGCTGAAATTCGGAATATAAACTTGAGTTATGACTTCCAACATCCATGCCTAGTATTGATGCGAATCAGTCTATAACATAATATAGCTCCCCTATAAAAACCGATCTCCCGATTTGACTTCTTGAGCCCTTACAAACCGCGATTTTCATCCAATTTTGCTAAAATTTTGCATATAGTGTTCTGTTATCACGCTCTCAACAACTGCGCCAAGTACGGTCCAAATCGGTTTATAACCTGATATAGTTCCCATATAAACCGATCTCCCGATTTGACTTCTTGAGTCCTTACAAGCCGCAGTTTTTGTCTGATTTAGCTGAAATTTTGCACATATAGTTCTATTTTCACTCCAACAACTAAGTATGGTTTAGATCTGTGCATAGCCAGATATAGATCCAATATAAACCGATCTCCCGATTTGACTTCTTGAGCCCTTATAAGCCTCAATTTTCATCCGATTTGGCTGAAATTTTGTACATAGTGTTCTGGGATGACTCCTAACAACTCTGAAAAATTCAGTTCAAACCGGTCAATGACATGATATAGCTCCCTTATAATCCTATCTCCCGATTTGACTTCTTTAGCCCTTACAAGCTGCGAATTTTATCCGATTATTTTATTTTATTTAATTTTATTTTATTTTATTTTATTTTATTTTATTTTATTTTATTTTATTTTATTTTATTTTATTTTATTTTACTTTATTTTATTTTATTTTATTTTATTTTATTTTATTTTATTTTATTTTATTTTATTTTATTTTACTTTACTTTATTTTATTTTATTCTATTTTATTTTATTTTATTTTATTTTATTTTATTTTATTTTATTTTATTTTATTTTATTTTATTTTATTTTACTTTATTTTATTTTATTCTATTTTATTTTATTTTATTTTATTTTATTTTATTTTATTTTATTTTATTTTATTTTATTTTATTTTATTTTATTTTATTTTATTTTATTTTATTTTACTTTACTTTATTTTATTTTATTCTATTCTATTTTATTTTATTTTATTTTATTTTATTTTATTTTATTTTATTTTATTTTATTTTACATTATTTTATTTTATTTTATTTTATTTTATTTTATTTTATTTTATTTTATTTTATTTTATTTTATTTTATTTTATTTTATTTTATTTTATTTTATTTTATTTTATTTTATTTTATTTTATTTTATTTTATTTTATTTTATTTTATTTTATTTTATTTTATTTTATTTTATTTTATTTTATTTTATTTTATTTTATTTTATTTTAATTTATTTTATTTTATTTTATTTTATTTTATTTTATTTTATTTTATTTTATTTTATTTTATTTTATTTTATTTTATTTTATTTTATTTTATTTTACATTATTTTATTTTATTTTATTTTATTTTATTTTATTTTATTTTATTTTATTTTATTTTACATTATTTTATATTTATTTTATTATATTTTTTATTTATTTTATTTTATTTTATATTATTATATTTAACTTTATTTTATTTTGTTTTAACTAAGTATTATTTAAAAGTTTAATTTAATTTCTTTATGATTTGTATTACACCACCCTTATATAACACGCCTTCTTTGATTTTTTTTGTTTTGAATTTAGTATGATGCACGTTTAATGAATACATTAACATTTGCTGCGAAAAGCAAACATCAATTTATTGTTTTTGCGAAAAAATAACAAAAAACTTTTCAAACAAATAAAAACAACTAAAATTTTCATAGGCAGTTAATTATTTATTTGCAAGTGATTTGGCCACTGTTGACATTCTAATTACACCGGGGTGCAGTTGGCGGTCTGATGACATGTTTTGTTATTTATAACAGTTGAAAAAATTTAAACTCATTAATAGCAAGTTGAATTTTAAACACAATGTGATGGGGCCTGAAAAATAACACTTACATACACATAACCTTGGAAAAAAAAATATATATGAAAATGGCTGACTTTAATAAATGAGAACAACTAGAACAAAACAAATTAAATCAACAAAAAATTATATATAAAATTTTTAGAATAAAATAAATTTAAAAACAAAAATAAAAATAAATTAATTAAAGCAAAATAAAATTATGCAAAAAAAAATAATGAAATACTCAAATAAAATAAAATAAAATATATTAAAATATAAATGAAATTAAACTTTAACGGTCTTATTCACAAAACTTAATGTAAATTTGAACAACTAAAAGCGTGCTAAGTTCGGTGGGGCCGAATCATAGAAACCCACCACCTTGGATTCTGCTAAAACTAGATGCAGAATAAATTTACTTGAAGGGCATAATTTTATTCTACCTACCAAACTTCTGTCAAACCAGCAAAATTAAAGCTTCTAGGAACCGAACAAGAATGAACGAGAGACCGGTTGATATGGGAGCTATATCAGGTTACTCAACACATTCAAACGTAAGCACGGTGGTGAGATCAACTTTAAAGGAATTCATTTCAAAGGGATCAAAAAGCAAAGGTGAGTGACAAAGTTTTAATGCTATTGGGTTGCACAAAAAGTAATTGCGGATTTTTCATATAGTCGGTGTTGACAAATTTTTTCACAGCTTGTGACTCTGTAATTGCATTCTTTCTTCTGTCAGTTATCAGCTGTTAATTTTAGCTTGCTTTAGAAAAAAAGTGTAAAAAGTATATTTGATTTAAGTTTATTCTATGTTTTATTAAAAATGCATTTACTTTCTTTAAAAATCCGCAATTACTTTTTGGGCAACCAATATAATGAAAAATGTGAGTTATTCGCGTTGAGCACAGAGCGAAACTAATTTCACTTTACAAAGAGATTAAGAAGGTGAGATGCTAAAGTTGCAAAACACCAATAACAATGGTGAGTAGGGGGCGGTAGGGTGGTGATGGGTATCTTAAGAGGAGCTCATTGCAAATGAGATCAAGAGATGGTATGTAAGATATGGTAAGGTGAGATGGTAGGGTGAGATGGTAGGATGAGAAGGTAAGGTGAGATAGAAAGGTGCGATGGTAAGGTGAGATAGTAAAGAAATAACGGCAATTAAAAAAGGCAAGTTGTGTTGAGTGAAGTGAGTAGTAGGTGGTGGTAAAATAAAATGAAATAAAGTAATTAAACTAAAGTAAAAAAAGTAAAATAAAATAAAATAAAATAAAATAAAAAAAAATAAAATAAAATAAAATAAAATAAAATAAAATAAAATAAAACAAAACAAAATAAAACAAAATAAAATAAAATAAAATAAAATAAAATAAAATAAAATAAAATAAAATAAAATAAAATAAAATAAAATAAAATAAAATAAAATAAAATAAAATAAAACAAAATAAAATAAAATAAAAAGAAATGAAATGAAATGAAATAAAATAAAAAATAAATAAAATAAAACAAAAAAGAAAAATAAATAAAATAAAAAAATCTATAAAATAAAAATAAATAAAATAAAAAAAAAACAAAATAAAATAAAAAAATCAATAAAATAAAAAAATAAATAAATAAAAAAGCAAAATAAAAAAAAAAATAAAATAAAGTAAATAAAAATAAATAAAATTAAATAATATAAAATAAAGATAAATTAAAAAAAATAAAATGAAATAAAATGAAATAATATAAAATATATTAAATTAAATAAGACAAAAAAAATAAAATAAAAACAAAATAAAATAAAATAAAAGTAAATAAATTGAAATAAAATGATATTAAGTAAAGTTGTGGCTCTCAGGGACTCAATAAGTCAAAACGTGAGATCATTTTATATGGGAGCTATACCAGGTAATAGACCAAATTGGACCGTGACCCAGTTGTTGGAAGTCGCCACAGAATGCTATGTGCAAATATACAGCCAAATCGAATGAAAATTGCGGCTACCAGGGGCTCAAGAAGTCAAATCGGGAGATCGGTTTATATGGTAGCTATATCAGGTTATAGACCGATTTGAAATGTACTTAACGCAGTTGTTAGAAATCATAAGAGAACAGTTTGTGCAAAATTGAACCCAAATCGGATGAAAATTTTTGCTTCAAGGGGCTCAAAAAGTCAAATCGGGAGATTGGTTTATATGGGAGCTATGCCAGGGTATAGACTGATTGAGACCGTACTTGAAACAGATGTTGTAAGTCATGGCAGAACATTACACGCAAAATTTCAGCCAAATCGTGCAACAATTGCGGCTTCCAAGGGCTCATGAAGTGAAATCGGGAGATCGATTTATATGGGAGATATATCCAAATCTGAACCGATATGGCCCCTTTGCAATCCCCAATGACCTACGTTAATATTAAGTATGTGTACAAAGTTTCAAGCGGGTAGCTTCATACGTTTGACCGCTATTGCGATTTCCACAGACGGACGGTCGCACATGACTAGATCGAATCAGAATGTAGAGAGGATCCATAACATATATACTTTATGGGGTCGCAGATCATTATTTCGAAGTGTTACACACGGAATGACTAGAATAGTACACCTATCCCATCCTATGTTGGTGGATATAAAAAGGGTTTATTTCACATATAGTTATGATTAAGGCCTTAAAAATGTACACCGTTATTCATAAAACTTAATGTAGATTTGAAATTTGTAGTGTTTTTTTTGACAGATTTCCTTTATAAAAATGTCAAATAAACCTTTTTTAAGGCTTCATTAAGTTTTCGTTAACGATTATCTTTTTGAAGATTTTTATTAAATCTATTTTTTTTTTTTTTTCGCTCAATGATCGGAGATTTTTATATTTTTTATTGATTTTTAGCTTCAAAATATGTGGACAAATCATATTTTGTTTAGTCATATTGTATTAACATTCATACAAACATTACTTTGTCCTATGCCTATCATTCAGTACTCGTAATCAACAATGCCTCAATATTGTCCCTATGGTGAGAAAAACTCATTTTACACCATACGCTTTAGCTAAGTACCGAATGACATTAACATAAAAAAAATCATTGTGGGCAAACCCCGATTAAACTGACAACGAAAAGCCTCATACCAAACTTTTGGGCGCAAGCCCAACAATACATGCTTTGTTGTTGCTGACGTTGCTGTTGTTGTTGTTGATATTTTTTAGCTACATACATAAGTTCAAACGATAACATTTTACGTCTTCATTCATAGCAAAGAAAAGCAAATTGGGGGCGTTTAAAGCAGATAATGCAGGAGAAACTCTTCTTTTTTTTCAATTTTATTTTGTTATACGCTTTTTCATGCTTAGCTAAAAAAAAGTTATGAAAAGAGATGACAAATCAGGTATTTTTAATGAAGAAGGGACTGGATGAGAGGGAGAGGTTACACTAGCCTTACAAGCTGACCCAAACACCCATTGTAGACGGAGGGACATGAATAGAGACAACAATGTTTTGGGAAAGACTGAACTGAAAAAAAAAATAAAAAAAAAAATAAAAAAATCCAAAAGACCTAATCATGACGATGTTATCTAGCTATGACTATAGCGATGATGGTTACACTGATGAAAATGAAACTTTTTCATCAATGACTCAATATAAAGAAATAATGCTACTACTAACAGCAAGATAAGCACACTGGGTTACTAGTGTCGTAAATGGTTATAATAAAATTAATAAAAAATATAATAAAATAGACAAAATTCCTGAAATTAACAAAATTGTGAAATCATTAACACTAAGAGATTTTTTTTTAAATGACAAAAAATTGCAACTGCCTCAAATTTTTTTAAAGTGAAATGTGGAAAAGAACATTTTATCAATTTTATCCAGGGTGTTGGATATATAATTAAGATTTGTTTTAGCTGAGTTCAATGCCTTTTCCTATATTTTTAAATATTTTTATTCCTTTTTATTTAATTTATCTTATTTTTCCTTCCCCCTTACCCACTGTGCCTTTTTTAGATGTCAATGTTTGTTGATTCTATGCCATACAGCCATACATCATTGGTGTCACCGTTTAGCTTGCACACAAAAGCAAAGGCTTGGCTTTGTTGCCAGCATGTTCTGAATGTGTAATACTGCTCTTTATATACCACACGCATACATACAAATATCACCAAACCCAAACCCTACCCTTTAGCTTTGCTCTATGCTTTCTTGTGTTTTATTTTTAGGTTAGGGCTTTTGATTCAAACTCAGAACGCTTCATTTACTTTATGATGACATTTTACACTTTACATTTCATATGAAAGAGTGCTAAAGTTTTACTCAACACCAGACAAGCAGGTGTGTGTGTGTGTGTGTGTAAAGAAATGTTACTATTCAATAAAGATTTGTTTGTGGGGATAAGATTTACTTTGTGCCAGAGATTTGTGCTCAAACGTAAGCGCGATGGTGAGCTCAACTTTAAAGGAATTCATTTCAAAGAGATAAAGAGATCAAAAAGCAAAGGAGAGTGACAAAGTTTTAATGCTACAAAGAAAATGGTGAGTTGAGGGTGTTGAGCAGAGAGCGAAACTCATTTCAGAACTTTACAAAGAGATTAAGAAGGTGAGATGCAAAAGTTGCAAAACACCAATAACAATGGTGAATAGGGGGCGGTTGGGTGGTGATGGGTATCTTAAGAAGAGCTCATTGCAAACGAGATCAAGAGATGGTATATGAGATATGGCAAGGTGAGATGGTAAGGTGAGATGGTAAGGTGAGATAGTAAAGTAATAACGGCAATAAAAAATGGTAAGTTGAGTAGAGTAATGTGAGTAGTAGGTGGTGGTAAAATAAAATAAGATAAAACAAAATAAAATAAAATAAAATAAAATAAAATAAAATGAAATAAAATAAAATAAAATAAAATAAAATAAAATAAAATAAAATAAAATAAAATAAAATAAAATAAAATAAAATAAAATAAAATAAAATAAAATAAAATAAAATAAAATAGAATAAAATAAAATAAAATGAAATAAAATAAAATAAAATAAAATAAAATAGAATAAAATAAAATAAAATAAAATAAAATAAAATAAAATATAATAAAATAAAATAAAATAAAATAAAATAAAATAAAATGAAATAATGTAAATTAAAATAAAATAAAATAAAATAAAATAGAATAAAATAAATAAAACAAAGAAAAGTAAAGTAAAATAAAGAAAGATGAAATGAATAAAATGAATGAAATGAAAGAAATGAAATGAATAAAATGAATGAAATAAATTAAATGAATGAAATGAAATGAATGAAATGAAGTGAAGTGATATGAAATGAAATGAGTTGAAATGGAATGAAATGAAGTGATATGAAATTAACTAAGATGAATTGAAATGAAGTGAATTGAAATGAATTAAAACGAATTGAAATGAAATGAATTGAAAATGAATTGAAATTAATTGAAATTAATTGAAATGAATTGACACGAATTGAAATTAATTGAAATTAGTTGAAATGAAATGATGTTGGCAGTGTTTTAATTTACCTAAAAAAAACAACTTTTAGCTGAGAAACCAATTCAACCGATAAATTTAATAATAATTTTCCCCTATACTATTTTAATTTAATTTTTAAAATAATTGCCTTCCTTTTATGTCTTGGTTGACATGTCTTGTCAGCCTTCAAGAATCAACCAACCTTGCAGTTTTAAGTAAATAAATGAAAAAAAGTTTGTATAATGCTGTTTGTATGCTTAGGAGTCGTCGTTGTTTTTTCTACTGTTTTTATTTCTTATTTTTTGTCATGTCGTTATGTCTGATTGCCTTTTTCTGTTGTCAAGAGACTGACAGAAAATTAAAGAAAATAAATTTGTTTATTTTTCTCAATTTTTGTATTATTTTGTTTACCGTTTTTTCTTCGTATTCGTATTCTTCTTCTTCGTTTTTTTTTTCATTTCAAAGAAAACAAATCAAGTCAATGACATTTTTTCTGTCATAGTAATTCAAATAAATGAACAATTACCTCTTCCTCGAAAATGGAGAATGGAAAATGGATTTTACTCTTACACTGTAGGTATGAGAAGTCATTATTTTTGTTATGATACGCAGGGATAAGGAAATTGTCATGGTTTAAAAATGTCTGAAAGGAAACCTGGAAAATGTTTAAAGCATATGGATAGGTATGTATGTTGAGAATTTTATTTATTGCTATGCAAATTTAAAACTTTTTAGAAATATTTTATTAAAAAGAAAATCTAATACACACAAAATGTACAATGCAACACAAAATGTACTTCTTTTTGTAGCAGCATTGCCAACATGCAAAATTGCTGTTTAAACTCGCTCGGCTTGAACTCATAGGGGACTCAATTTCCATTATGTTTAAATAAATCCCAAAGCTTTTAAATTGCTTGAAATAATTTGTTGTAGGACTCCCAACAATCATTCTTGACTCTGACGAAAATTTTCTTAGAGTAATGCTTGTAATACCCATTTCCAACTTTTTTGTCTCTTAACGTCTCTTTTGTCTTATGTTTTCACAAATTAAAAAAAAAAAACCTTTTGCTTTGAGTTTTAAATTTCGTTTCAGTCTCTTAAAGAAAATTATGGTGAAATTTTTGCCAGCTCTGAGCCTTTAGTCATATTTAACCACATTCATCATCACCATCATTCGATTTTCGGCTTCAACAAATTGTCACATTGTATTGCAGAAAAAACCTGCTGCATGAGTAGACGTGTTAATTAATATTTCTACTTTTTTTAAATTTTTTGCACTGAGGAGTGCCTTTGTTTTGGCTTCATTTGCAGTTGTCATAGCTACATATTTTTTTTTTTTTTGGAAAGGAAAGTGTTAATAAACCTTTGGGATATGGATTTTTTTGCCATTGATGCACCATTGCAGTTTTTTTGTGAATTAAGAGTACTATGAAATTTTCCTGGAATTGTTGAAAGACTTCCAACCATATGGAGATTGAAATAAATCTGGATTAAAAAAAACTTATGGGGAATTCAGCAAAATATTGTTATGGGCTACGTATTTTTGTTATAAAATATTAATTTACAGTTACGGTAATTTTTTTTCGACTTTCAAAAAATTTGTTGCAAATATTTTTTCACATAAAAAAATTGTAAAATTTTAATATAATCATCATTTATAATGAACTATAAAATAAAAGTTTTTTATATCGATTGTTAGGTTGCTAAGAATTTAATAAAAACAAAAGTTATCTCGAAGAAGCGATGTGAAAATCAATAGATGTGAAAAATTTGTATTAAAAAAGAACCCAATCTTAAGAGCCCACCACCACGAATTCTGGTAAAAACTTACACAAATGAACTTAGTTGAAGTAGAGAGATGTTCTTTACGCACCAAATTTCTGCCAAATCAGACTAAACTTGAAGCTTTAAGGGGTCGCAGAACGCTAATCGAGATATCGATTATAGATATCTGATATAGCTCCCATGTAAACCGATCTCCCGATAATACTTTTTGGGTCCTAGAAGGCAATTTGGCTCAAAAATTTCACTTTACAAAGGTTTCTTCTAAATCCTTTAACATACTTGTCAAATATGGTCCGAAAAGTTCAATACCCTGGTATAGCTACCATTTGCACCGATCTCAAGATTTTACATCCTGAGCCCTAATAGGACGCAAATACCATCGGAATAAGCTGAAATTTTGCGCAATGGCCTCCAACATCCAAATGTATGGTCTGAATCGGCTCCTAACCTGAAATATCTTCAATTTCAATCCATTATACTTTGATTGCCTACGAAGAGATACCGGGCAAATAACTTGACAAATGCGAACCATGGTGGAGGGTATATAAGATTCGGCCAGGCCACAACATAGCACTTTAAATTATTTGGAATACCATCGTGTAGTTTCTCAACACTTCGCCACTCACTTTGAACCCAATGTGTGCATGACAGAGGCCTTGAGCTCCGCCATATCGTGCACAATAAACCTGTATTTTGAGGGTTGCAAATCCCTATGTCTATCGTATTGCTTGATGCAGCTGGAGCGACATAACAATAACGAGTGCTTTTGAGATGAATCCGCATCGTGTCCAGACTACTTCTTGGAGCCACCAGTGATAACCACTGTCATCCTCTTTAAACACAAAGTCCATCTTCCAATCCTTTGTTCCATGAAAACTCAATATTAAATATCCTCCTCTGTATCGTTATCGGTACTAGGTAGTCTGAGAACTTTGGTATCATAATGGATAAGAACGGTCTAAGTGAGACTGATTTAAGACTTCCACTAGCACCTACCTTAACCTAAACCAACCTAGCCTACTTTAACCTAATCTAACGTTACCTTACCTTACGTAGCCTTACTTAACCTTTCATAACCTCACCTTACCGAACTTAACTCACCTGGCTTACCTCGCCTTTTAATACCTTAGCTAACCTTATCGTCTCTTGCCTAACCTAAACTTATCTAACCTAACCTATCCTCACCTAATCTTACTAATTTACGTAACTTACCACACATAACCTGACCTTAACAGACCTTAACAAACCTTACAAGACCTAAGCTAACCTTTCCCTTCCCTTCCCTTCCCTTCCCTTCCCTTCCCTTCCCTTCCCTTCCCTTCCCTTCCCTTCCCTTCCCTTCCCTTCCCTTCCCTTCCCTTCCCTTCCCTTCCCTTCCCTTCCCTTCCCTTCCCTTCCCTTCCCTTCCCTTCCCTTCCCTTCCCTTCCCTTCCCTTCCCTTCCCTTCCCTTCCCTTCCCTTCCCTTCCCTTCCCTTCCCTTCCCTTCCCTTCCCTTCCCTTCCCTTCCCTTCCCTTCCCTTCCCTTCCCTTCCCTTCCCTTCCCTTCCCTTCCCTTCCCTTCCCTTCCCTTCCCTTCCCTTCCCTTCCCTTCCCTTCCCTTCCCTTCCCTTCCCTTCCCTTCCCTTCCCTTCCCTTCCCTTCCCTTCCCTTCCCTTCCCTTCCCTTCCCTTCCCTTCCCTTCCCTTCCCTTCCCTTCCCTTCCCTTCCCTTCCCTTCCCTTCCCTTCCCTTCCCTTCCCTTCCCTTCCCTTCCCTTCCCTTCCCTTCCCTTCCCTTCCCTTCCCTTCCCTTCCCTTCCCTTCCCTTCCCTTCCCTTCCCTTCCCTTCCCTTCCCTTCCCTTCCCTTCCCTTCCCTTCCCTTCCCTTCCCTTCCCTTCCCTTCCCTTCCCTTCCCTTCCCTTCCCTTCCCTTCCCTTCCCTTCCCTTCCCTTCCCTTCCCTTCCCTTCCCTTCCCTTCCCTTCCCTTCCCTTCCCTTCCCTTCCCTTCCCTTCCCTTCCCTTCCCTTCCCTTCCCTTCCCTTCCCTTCCCTTCCCTTCCCTTCCCTTCCCTTCCCTTCCCTTCCCTTCCCTTCCCTTCCCTTCCCTTCCCTTCCCTTCCCTTCCCTTCCCTTCCCTTCCCTTCCCTTCCCTTCCCTTCCCTTCCCTTCCCTTCCCTTCCCTTCCCTTCCCTTCCCTTCCCTTCCCTTCCCTTCCCTTCCCTTCCCTTCCCTTCCCTTCCCTTCCCTTCCCTTCCCTTCCCTTCCCTTCCCTTCCCTTCCCTTCCCTTCCCTTCCCTTCCCTTCCCTTCCCTTCCCTTCCCTTCCCTTCCCTTCCCTTCCCTTCCCTTCCCTTCCCTTCCCTTCCCTTCCCTTCCCTTCCCTTCCCTTCCCTTCCCTTCCCTTCCCTTCCCTTACCTTACCTTACCTTACCTTACCTTACCTTACCTTACCTTACCTTACCTTACCTTACCTTACCTTACCTTACCTTACCTTACCTTACCTTACCTTACCTTACCTTACCTTACCTTACCTTACCTTACCTTACCTTACCTTACCTTACCTTACCTTACCTTACCTTACCTTATCTTACCTTACCTTACCTTACCTTACCTTACCTTACCTTACCTTACCTTACCTTACCTTATCTTACCTTACCTTACCTTACCTTACCTTACCTTACCTTACCTTACCTTACCATACCTTACCTTACCTTACCTTACCTTACCTTACCTTACCTTACCTTACCTTACCTTACCTTACCTTACCCTTCCTTACCTTACCTTACCTTACCTTACCTTTCCTTACCTTACCTTACCTTACCTTACCTTACCTTACCTTACCTTACCTTACCTTACCTTACCTTAACTTACCTTACCTTACCTTACCTTACCTTACCTTACCTTACCTTACCTTACCTTACCTTACCTTTCCTTTCCTTTCCTTTCCTTTCTTTTCTTTTCCTTTCCTGTCCTTTCCTTTCCTTTGCTTTACCTTAACTTACCTAACCTATCCTTACCTAATCTTCCCTTTCCTAACCAAACCTTACCTTACTAACTTAACCTTATCTAGGTTTTCCTAAACTTGCCTAACCTTCCCGTACCTATCTTACCTTACCATACATAACCTTCCCTTACCTTACATAACCTTCCTTACCTTACAATACCTTATCAAACCTTCCCTAACATAACCTTTTATTTCTAACCTTTCTTCATCTTACCTTAATCGTTTTCCTTACCTTACACTATCTTACATTACGCATCCTTACCATCCCTTACCTTACATAACGTTATTTAACCTTACCTAACCAAACCTTACCTTACGTAACCAAGAACAATCTTCCCTTCCTTTCACTTACCTAACCTTCCCTTTACTAGCCTTGCCTTACCTTTCCTTTAGTAGTACTACCTTACCTTATCTTCCCTAACCTTACCTTGCATTTCCTCGTCTAACCTTACCTTTCCTTCACTAACCTAATCTTACCTTCCCTTTCCTGACCTTACCTAAACCAACCTTTCCTTACCTTCCGTTTACAAACCGTACCCTACCAAACCTTACCTTTCCTCAAACTTACATTAACTATTATTTTGTTAACTTTTCATTTCCTAAGATAATCTTACATATCTTTACTAACCCCTCCATACCTTCCCTCACTAACCTTACCTTACATTCCCTTACCAGACCTTACCTTAACCAACCTTTCCTTGCCTTCCATTAACAAAACTTACCTTACCTTTCCTTAACTAACCTTACATTAATTAGCCTTACATTGCCTTTCTGTTCCTAACTTTTCTGCGGAAATGGCTTTGACTTCAACTTGAATATGGTCCAGATGGGTCTATGTTTGAATATAGCTTCCGATCTTACAATTTAAGATCTTGGCCCCATTAAAACCATATATAATACCCGATTGCCCTGACATTTGGTATAGTTTGTTGGGTTGCACCATAAATTTGGTGCAGTCAGTTGTATTAGACCCATCGACGATCTCCCGATTTAGGATCATATTTGAGTAAAGCCCCATTTAGACCTGCCGATTTGAGGTCTTGAGTCCATAATAGAAGCATCTATTATCCAATTGGGTTTGAAACTAGGCACAGTGGGATATGCTGGCCATTTATAATATTTGCCTTGGCCAACAAAAAATAAACAACAACAAATGCAATACATATGCAAAAATATGTGGTAAATAGACGAACTGCTTAGCAAATAATATGCAGCATTATCCATAGTAGGTGCCAAAGAGCTGCTCTGTGCTTTAACAACTTTTTTATGGAGCTCTAAGCCCCAGCATATGCATGCTAGAGAACAGAGAGGTTTGGGGGAGGGGGGCAACTGAAAAAACCATAAATTTTTTATTTAAAGGTGTCAAATGTTATTTTCTCGCTCGTTCTGCTCTACCCTATTGATGGCAATGCGATGATGGATAAAAGTGAAGCTGCTGCGAGGGCTACAATGTCACAGAATTCATAAATAAATGATGGAAAGATACACTTGGTGGCAGTGTTACAGGGAAATTTTTTGTTTTTTTCTTAAAATTCTTGTGAAGGGAGAAGTGAAAATCGCTTTGGAAAATGTTCGAATGCATTTTTTTTTTACAACTTTGTGTGCATATGTGTGTGTGTGTGTTTGGATGTGTGTAGAAATGGTTCTAGCATATCTTTATGTGTCATCATCAATTTCGTATGTTTCCAAAAGGAAGAGGAAGAAAAAAAAAATAAAAAGTGTGTCATTCGAATGTGGATATGTAAATGTGGTAATTCTCCACACATCTATCTCGGTGTGTGGATCAAATTATAAATTTATTTATGCAACCATAAACAGATGTGTCTGTGTGTGTGTGCGAGGGTGGTGTGAGAGTGTCGTTGTATTCATGCATTTATGATTTATTTTCCATATCCCCTCATGCTGCTCCCTTTATGGCAAGGGGACCACCAGAACATTATGAAAATGCATAATCAATGACATTTTTAAAATCTCATTTCAAAAATTCAATCATAAAAATTGTCAGTGTATGTGTGGGTGTGTGTGAGTGTGTTTCTGAAGCTGTTACGCTTAAATATTCAAACAAAGCTAATTTGGTAAATGCGCTGAAATTTTATTATCTCTCAAAAATACATCAAACGAAGCAAAGGCATAAATTCTAAAAAGACCTCAAATCAAAGAAAGAAATCTAAGAATTTTCTTAATCCCTGGAAAATGGATTTTCTAACAACAATGTGGATTGTTGATGTTTTGGACAAGACAAGCAGAGATTTTATGGAATATTCCTGTAAACATTGAAGCTTAAAAGGATTTAAAACTAATAAAGAACAAAATTAAACAAAAGGCTTTTTTTCTGGTAAATTATGAAGAAAAAAGGAAGAAATTGAAATTGAACAGCATTAGAGTTTTGGTATTATTGGATTGCCCAAAAAGTAATTGCGGATTTTTCATATAGTCGGCGTTGACAAATTTTTTCACAGCTTGTGACTCTGTAATTGCATTCTTTCTTCTGTCAGTTATCAGCTATTACTTTTAGCTTGCTTTAGAAAAAAAGTGTAAAAAAGTATATTTGATCTTTTAAAAAATCCGCAATTACTTTTTGGGCAATCCAATATATCGTAGGGTTGCTGGGTAAAAAGAGGAGAGAATTCTCCCCCTTTGTTGTTGTTGTTATTGTAGCAGTTTGTTATGTTCTATATTTCGTCTGATTGATTCTGTTGAGTGTCAAGACCCAGGAACTCTGCTACTAAGATGAGGTGCGTCCACAGGGATCTGCGTGAGGCGAGTGGGTCTGCCCGGGCAGTTAAACATGTGACGTGTAGCATGCGGTCCCTGGTTACAATCGTGATATACATCTTGCATGTCGGCATCAATCCTTGCTCTGTAGGAGTTGAGGTGGCTGCAGCTGCCGGAACGTAATTGAACCAAAACTATTCTGGTTTGCCAGGGGAGGTCAATTTCTTCAGGTGCAATGGGAGGTGGTCGTTCTCCAAGGACTACATTCACCCGGTAGCCATTTACCGCATCTGCTACCGTGTCTGCATGCATGTTGTCTAGACCTGTTTGATATGCCGCTTGATCTAGAGGTTCTCTCTTGTAGCGCTGAATCTCACGCTCTAGATCATGTAGATCTACCTTAAGGCTTCTGGGCGGTGGATATCTATCCACAAGGTGATGATTGGGATGGTCTCTGCGATAACAGTCCAATAGGTATTGCTTAGACAGCATGTGGCTGTGTCTTCGCACTGGTAGGATCTTTGTCTCCTGATGGAGGTGGTCCACATGAGAACTGAGGAGACAGCCCCTCGCATTTCGGCGGGCTGCATTCTGAGAGATCTGAATATTATTCCACTGTGTGTCACAAAGCTGACGGAACACAGACCGGCCAATTGCTTTGTACGTGGTCAACAAGGTTTCTTTGCCTGCACCACAAGTGCTGCCAGCAAGTGACTTGAGGACCTTGTTTCTTCTTTTGACTTTATCGCAAATTGATGTGGCATGTGGGGAGAATGTGTAGGAGCTGTCAAATGTGGCGCCATGTATTTTGAAACACTTGATGGTCGGAATCATTTCTCCATTGTCCATCACAGTCAGCTCAGTATTCACCTCACGCGTATTTGTAGTGAAAAATGTGGCTGAAGATTTGGTTCTTGCAGCGAAATATGAGGCAAGTTCGATGAGGTAGATGTTCAGCTTATCGCAGATGTCAACAATGAGTGAGGGGCCTGATGCCAAAATCGTACAATCATCCGCATAAGATACGATCTCTATGCCGTCTAGAGGGAGTGGAATGGAGGATAGGTAGAGGTTAAACCGTGCCGGAGATATCACCCCACCTTGGGGAACTTATCCCTAAATTCACCTCACGCGTATTTCTGGTGAACAATGTGGCTGAAGATTTGGTGGCAGATATCTTCAGATTTTCTCCAGCGAAATATGGGGCAAGTTCCTTGAGGTAGACGTTCAACTTATCGCAGATGTCAACAATGGGTGGGGGGGGCCTGATGCCATGATCGTACAATCGTCCGCATATGATACGATCTCTATGCCGTCTGGAGGGGTGAAATGGAGGATAGTTGGAGGTTTAACAGTGCCGGAGATATCATCCTACCTTGGGGAACTTATCCCTAAATTCACCTCACGCGTATTTGTAGTGAGCAATGTGGCTGAAGATTTGATGGCAGATATCTTCAGATTTCCTCCAGCGAAATATGAGGCAAGTTCCTTGAGGTAGACGTTCAACTTATCGCAGATGTCAACAATGGGTGGGGGGGGCCTGATGCCATGATCGTACAATCGTCCATGTCGTCTGGAGGGGGTGAAATAGAGGATAGGTGGAGATAAAACAGTACCGGAGACCCAGTGTTTCAGGCCTGGCTGGAGGGCCGTATTGGCGATGAGCTCAAAAAGATTGGCATGGTTGACCATGGTGTCGAATGCCTTGGATAGGTCCAGTGCCACGAGGACTGTCCTATCACATGGCCTGGGCTGATTGAAGCCACGGCAAATGTGTGCGGTGATGGCATGCACAGCAGTTGTTGTGCCATGCAGTCTTCGAAATCCATGTTGATGCTCGGCGAATGGAAATTCGCCTACAAGGCACGTGAGGAGAAATGCCTCAAGCGTCTTTGCTACTGGTGAGAGAAGGGAGATCGGTCAGTACGACTCCCCCAAACACGGAGCCTTTTCAGGGTTCAGTAGCGGGATCACTCTACCCATTTTCCAGACATCGGGAACAATAAGAGTGTAGAAAGACAGGTTGAGGACAGCAGTAAGGTACTCAACTCCAGGTGAATCCAGATTCTTCAACATCAATGTAGAGATTCCGTCGGGGCCTAACGCCTTGGATGATTTGGCGCCACAATTGACATTCGTAACTTCGCCCACGTGATTTATCGTAACTTCACACAAAATCACAATTTACCGTGGGCGAAGTTACGAATGTCATCTGCGGCGCCAAATCATCCAAGGCGTTGGGCTCCGACAGAATCTCTAAATTAATGTTGAAGAATCTGGATTTACCTGGAGTTGAGTACCTTACTGCTGTCCTTAACCAGTCTTTGAACATCGGCTCGGAGACCACGGATGCGGCGAATGGCTCTGCTCCTTGCCCTGTCACTCTCGGGATACACAATAAATTGATGGTTGAATAATCTGGCGCTTCTCTTCGGATCAGTCACGGTTACTTCGCCAAAAGTGACAGAGGTCCTGTCTACCAGGGTTCGAGAGTGACTTAACAAGAGACCACAGCTTGCCTAAATCAGTGCCTTAGTTACATTGCTCCAAGTGTTCCAGCCACAAATTCCGCTTATGTTCCAGATTCAGCTCTCCGATTCTGGGGTTAGTGGGGTTCATACAACGAATCCCATCACGCTCGTCTGCGAGTACCACTGCCTGCGCCGGGAAAATGGGCCACACCTGGAGGTATTCGACCGGCGGCTGCTGCGTTAATGATGTCTCGGCATATCCTCTCGGCAACTAGCTCATCTGAGGCGGGTGGCAGTTCACTGAAGCAGCGATTGGTATACTCTCTGAAGCCAGCCCAATCGGCCTTCCTGCTTTGTAATGTCAGGTAGTGTCTAAGCGCAAATTGGGCAACTCAATTCCTAATTTAAAGAATTTTATAACCATGATGTTGGTGCTGTAGACCTCGGCGTTCCTACAATCCCTACACAGGCCATTTTTTGGTTCATTTCGTGCTCCCGAAGACAATTCATCGAAAATTTTAATTTTCATCAAAAAGTTGAAATCTCTTTTTTTAAGTTTTTTGCCCTTTACATTCAAAATTTTGTCCTCCTTTGTGAACAATACATGTATAATTAATTTTTGTTTCCTCTTTCTTTCCTCCAAGCGCCCCACAAGTCATGTTATCTCCATGTTCTGAGAACTTTAATTGCATATTGAACACATTTTGGTTTGGTGTTTTTTTGTCCATTTTTGAAATCATCATTACTTGTTGGCTTTTAGTCTGGTCTTCGCTGTTGTATTTTTTTTTTCTCGCTTTCTCGGCGAACATGCAATTCTTTCTATTAGCGACATTTCCTTTCAACAGCAAAAGCTATTATTTTTGCTTTATGCCCCTCAGCATGTCACGTGCATTTTCACATTTCCACAACGACAAATAGTTGCACTCCCCCGTTCGTTGCTTCCCTAAGACAGACAATGCCATGGTCTTGGAAGACAGAGCAGGCAACTCAGCTGTGGGCACTGCAGGGCAAAAAAATAGTAAAATGAAAGATGAGGTTTCCAAAAAGATTTGATAACAAATTTTTTGGACTATTTGTGGAATTGAAAAATAAATTCAAAAAATAAAAAAAAAACACAAATAAAAAAATAAACTTCAGAAAAATAAGATAAAGTAAAATAAAATCAAATAAAATAAAATAAAATAAAATTAAATAAAATAAAATAAAATAAAATAAAATAAAATAAACTAAAATAAAATAAAATAAAATAAAATAAAATAAAATAAAATAAAATAAAATAAAATAAAATAAAATAAAATAAAATAAAATAAAATAAAATAAAATAAAACAAAACAAAATAAAATAAAATAAAATAAAATAAAATAAAATAAAATAAAATAAAATAAAATAAAATAAAATAAAATAAAATAAAATAAAATAAAATAAAATAAAATAAAATAAAATAAAATAAAATAAAATAAAACAAAATAAAATAAAATAAAATAAACTCAAATAAAATAAACTAAAATAAAATAAAATAAAATAAAATAAAATAAAATAAAATAAAATAAAATAAAATAAAATAAAATAAAATAAAATAAAATAAAATAAAATAAAATAAAATAAAATAAAATAAAATAAAATAAAATAAAATAAAATAAACTAAAATAAAATAAACAAAATAAAATAAAATAAAATAAAACAAAATAAAATAAAATAAAATAATCTTATATATAAAAATCAATATGTGTTTGTTTTTAGGTACGGCTGAACCGATTTTCTTGAAATTTTCACAGATGGTGCATAATGATCCCGTGGTGAAAATAGGCTACTACATTTTTTGATATCTGAAAGGGGGGCGGACCTTACCCTAATTTTCAGAAACGCCAGATCTTGGAGATGGGTGTTGCGATTTAAGCGAAATTTTGTATCCAAATTGGTTTTTGGTATCCAAATTTCGGATGGGGTACCTAGGGGGGCCGCCCCACCCTCAAAACCTACCAAACACATATTTAGACCAATCGCAACAATATGGGACTCAATTGAAAAGTATTTAGGATAAGAAAACGTATCTGATATCCATTTGTCGAACCAAGTGCTAGGGGGACCACCCCAACCCCCAAAACACCCCATAAATCGGACATATTTACCAACCATGGCAATATGGGACTCAAATGAATGGTATTTGCCAGTAGAATACAAATCTGATATCCAAATGTGGGACCACGTTTCTGGGGGTCCACCCCTTCCCCAAAACACCACCCAAACTGGACTTATTTACTGACCATGAGAATATGGGGCTTCAATAAAAGATATTTGAGTGTAGAATTCTGATATCCAAATATGAGACCAAGTGTTTGGAGGGCCGCCTCTCGCCAAAAACCTCCCCAAAAGGGGACACATTTACGACCATAGCCACATGGGGCTCAAATAAAAGGTCTTTGGGAGTAAAGCACAAATCGGATATCAATATTCGGGAAAAGTGTCTATTTTATTTTATTTTATTTTATTTTATTTTGTTTTATTTCATTTCTTTTATTTCATTTCATTTTATTTTATTTTATTTTATTTTATTTTATTTTATTTTATTTTATTTTATTTTATTTTATTTTATTTTATTTTATTTTATTTTATTTTATTTTATTTTATTTTATTTTATTTCATTTTATTTCATTTTATTTCATTTTATTTCATTTCATTTTATTTTATTTTATTTTATTTTATTTCATTTTATTTTATTTTATTTTATTTTACTTTTAATTTATTTTATTTTATTTTATTTTATTTTATTTCATTTTATTTTATTTTATTTTATTTTATTTTATTTTATTTTATTTTATTTTATTTTATTTTATTTTATTTCATTTTATTTTATTTTATTTTTATTTTATTTTATTTTATTTTATTTTATTTTATTTTATTTTATTTTATTTTACTTTTATTTTATTTTATTTTATTTTATTTTATTTTATTTTATTTTATTTTATTTTATTTTATTTTATTTTATTTTATTTTATTTTATTTTATTTTATTTTATTTTATTTTACTTTTATATTATTTTATTTTATTTTATTTTATTTTATTTTATTTTATTTGATTTTATTTTATTTTATTTTATTTTATTTTATTTTATTTTATTTTATTTTATTTTATTTTATTTTATTTTATTTTATTTTATTTTATTTTATTTTATTTTATTTTATTTTATTTTATTTTACTTTTATTTTATTTTATTTCATTTCATTTTAGATTTATTTTATTTTATTTTATTTTATTTTATTTAATTTTATTTAATTTTATTTTATTTTATTTTATTTTATTTTATTTTATTTTATTTTATTTTATTTTATTTTATTTTATTTTATTTTATTTTATTTTATTTTATTTTATTTTATTTTATTTTATTTTACTTTACTTTTATTTTATTTTATTTTATTTTATTTTATTTTACTTTATTTAATTTTATTTTGGAGTTTATTTTTTATATCCCCACTATCATTGCCAAATTTTCCAAGTATGAAAGCCACCGTTCAATGGTTTATCCTTCGAATGAAGTGAAGTAAAGCATAAAATTGCAGCAAATATGCCTTAAGGCCATTGCCAGGCTGCTGCTGCTGCTACTGCTACTACTGCTTGTGCCTGGGATTATAGCTTACCAATTTTTCTTCGTTGTCGTTGTAACATGCTTAAAATAACCACAAATTTTCAGCGAAACTTCAATGCAACATGGCCATTGGATAATGAAAAGTAAGTACCACCACACAAACTTTTCATATTTTACCACCCACTCTGTACCACTTGTGGTCTTATTTGTGGTTTCGGCTTTATTGGCTCTTTATATCAAAAGGGAAATGGATTTTATGGGATTGTCTTTTTTCTTCCCCTCCAGTCTATTTTAAAAGCATATAATCTGGCTAGAATAGCTTATAGGTGTCATTTAATTAAATATTCATCATATAAGGTTTAAAAACTTTTCGTTTCCTTGATTTTTGTTAATTTTTTTTTTTCACCCTTTTATTCCAATTTCAGCTCCAACTGAACTTATTTTGCTGAAATTACCTGCACAGAGGATTCTAATGACTTAAGAGACTTCGTTTTCGATATCCCTAAACAACGGTATTGCCAATGAAAGCTCTATAATCGCTCCTCAATACATCATAGCCATCATTATTTGCAGTGAAGCCAGGAATTATTTTGAGGTAAGTTTTGGCCATGGTTAACGAATATTTGGAAATCCAAACAAAAGCAGCAAAACATATAGAAGCAAAGCTAACATAATCCCTATGTCAATGTATGTGTGTAACTTTTCATAGTTGGCTGTTGGCTGTTGGTTTGTTGAGGTGAATGTATGTGGTTGTCTTCCCCATCAATCATACAAAAAATTGCACTCTGAAATTAGAAAATAAGGAAGATTTTACACAGGAAGTTATCAATGTTTCCATTGAAGTAGAAAGCCAAGAAGAAATTAAAGTATTAATTGAAATAATGATAACAAGTATACGCCCGTATGTCCCATAATTTAATAACACTCATACGCTCCCTTATATGAAACAAGTAAAGAAAGGAAAAATTGGGGCGGTGCCGGTTATTGAATACCCTTAACCTACCCTATAAGTGGAAATTGGAAGCTATATCTTTTTCTGAACTCAATTTGATAGTATTCGGTGGAGGTTGACAATGATGTGTTGAAATTCTTCAAAGTCGAAAGGATATATATACATGGGAGCTATATCTAAATCTGAACCGATTTCTGCCTAACTTCTTAGATATTATGGTAGGTGTACTAGGAAGCGTTGGGTTAAATTTTGAAGTAAAAATCGGACGATATGTATATATGGAAGCTATATGTAAATCTGAACCGATTTCTATGAAATTCACCGGTAATTTCGAAAGCCATCGAAAAACCAATGTGATTTCGAAGACGGGCTATATCGGCCCCCATATAGACCGATCTCATGATTTAGGGTCCAAGACCCAAAAAAGCCGCATTTGTTAGCCTATTGCACTGAAATTTGGGACAGTGAGTTGTCTAAGGTTTTTCAACATCCGTATCGAGTATGGTCCAAATAGGACGATATCTTGATAAAGCCCCCATATAGACCGATCTGCCGATTTAATGTGTAAGACCTATAGAAGCCGCATTTATTAGCCGATCCCGCTGAAATTCGGCACAGTGAGTTGTCTTTTGATCCTCGACACCTGTATTAAGTATAGACTGGATCGGACGATATCTTTATATAGCCCCCATATAGACCGATCTGCCGATTTAAGGTCTTTGACCCATAGAAGCCACATTTATTAGCCGATTTCGCTGACACTTGGCACAGTGAGTTGTCTCAGAATCCTCGCTATATGTTTTTAGTATGGACCAAATCGGACAATATCTTGATATAGATCCATAAAAGTCGAAGACCCATAGAAGACGCATTTATTAGCCGATTTTGCTGAAACTTGGCACAGTGAGTTCCAGTATGGACCAGATCGGACAATATCTTGATATAGCCCCCATAAAGACCGATCTCCCGATTTAAAGTCCAATACCAATAGAAGCCGCAATTATAAGATGATTCCGCTGAAATTCGGCACGGTGAGTTATATAGCGATCCTCGACACCTGTATTGAGTATGGACAAGATCGCAAGACCAATCGCCCGATTTAAGCCGCATTTTTTTGACGATTCCTCTCAATAGCAAGAGGCCTCCTTTTTTATGCCAATTCCGAACGGCATGCCGCATAGTGACACCATTTGGAAGAGAAGTTTTTACATGGCAGGATACCTCACAAATGTAGTCAGCATTAGTGAGGGGATAACCACCGCTGAAAATATTCCTAATGTTCACGTCGGGATTTGAACCCAGGCATTCGACGTCATAGGCGAGCATGATAACCTCTGCGCCACGGTGGTCCATTGTGTGAATTGTGGAACAGTGGGCTGAGTTAGACCAAAGTCATATGCTCTGGGTTTGACCTAGATCAGGCCTAACTTTCGAAGGAGTAAAACTTAAAGCTTGAAATTTTGCACAAATACTTCGCATTAGTGTAGGTCAGTCGGGATTGTAAATGGGCTATGTCGGTGCATGTTTCGATATAGCTGGCATATAAACCGATCTTCCGATTATACTTCTAGAAGGCGATAGAAGCTATATCCGGTTTATAACCGGATATAGCTGCCATACAAACTGATCTCGCACCTTGACTTCTTGAGCCTCTAGAGGGCCACCCGATTTGGCTGAAACTTCACCTGAGGTGTTCTGTTTTGAATTTCACTAATTGTGGCGTGCATGATATAGCTGTCATACAAACCGATCTCGGATCTTGACTTTTTGATCATCTAGAGGGCGCAATTACTACCCGGATTGGCTGAAACTTCGCATGAGATGTTCTGTTCTGACTTCCAATAACTGTGTCGAGAATGGACGCAATTACGACTCGATTTGGCTGAAACTTCGCATGATATGTTCTGTTTTGACTTTTAATTACTATATCACTAATGGTCTAAATCGGCTCATAACCGGATATAGCTGCCATACAAACCCATCTCTGATCTTGACTTCTTGAGCCTTTAGAGAGCGCAGGTTCCACCCGATTTAACTGAAACTTCATGAGGTGTTCTGTTTTGACTTTCATAACCTGATATAACTGTCTGAGATTTTGGCTTCTTGAGCATCTAGAGGGCGCACTTACCACCCGTCTTGGCTGAAACTTCGCATGAGATGTTCTGTTTTGACTTTTAATTACTGTATCACGAATGGTCTAAATCGGTTCATAACCGGATAAAGCTGCCATAAAAACCGATCTCGGATATTTACTTCTTGAGCCTCTAGAGGGCGCACTTACCACCCGACTTGGCTGAAACTTCGCATCAGATGTTCTGTTCTGACTTCCAATAAGTGTGTCAAGAATGGTCCAAATCGGTTCAAAACCGGATATAGCTAACATACAAACCGATCTCGGATCTTGATTTCTTGAGAATATAGATCATCTAGATGGCGCAATTCATATACGCTTTGTGTGAAATTTCGCATAAGGTGTTCGGTTTTGACTTTTAATAACTGTATCACGAATGGTCCAAATCGGTTCATAACCGGATATAGCTGACATACAAACCGATTTCGGATATTGACTTCTTGAGCATCTAGAGGGCGCAATTCTTATCCGAATTGGCTGAAATTTTGCATGAGGTGTTCTGCTCTGACTTTTAATAACTGTATCACGAAGGGTCCAAATCGGTTCATAACCGGATATAGCTGCCATTCAAACCAATCTCGGATCTATACTTTATGAACCTCTAGAGGGCGCAATTACGACTCGATTTGGTTGAAACTTCGCATGAGATGGTCTGTTTTGACTTTTAATTACTTCATCACGAATGGTCTAAATCGGTTCATAACCGGATAAAGCTGCCAAACCGATCTCGGATCTTGACTTCTTGAGCCTCTAGAGGGCGCAATTACCATCCGATTTGGCTGAAACTTCGCATGAGATGTTCTGTTCTGACTTCCAAATACTGTTTCAAGAATGGTCCTAATCGGTTCATAACCGGATATAGCTAACATACAAACCGATCTCGGATCTTGACTGCTTGAGCATATAGAGCATCTAAAGGGCGCAATTCTTATACGCTTTGTGTGAAATTTCGCATAAGGTGTTCGGTTTTGACTTTTAATAACTGTATCATGAATGGTCCAAATCGGTTATTAACCGGATATAGCTGCCATTCAAACCAATATCTGATGTAGACTTCTTGAGCCTCTAGAGGGCGCCATTGCCACCCGATTTGGCTAAAACTTCGCATGAGATGTTCTGTTTACTTATAATTACTGTATCACGAATGGTCTAAATCGGTTCTAACCGGATATAGCTGTCATACAAACCGATCTTGGATCTTGATTTCTTGAGCCTCTAGAGGGCGCATTTATTTTCCAATTAGGCTGAAATTTTATATGAGATGTTCTGTTCTAACTTTCATTAATTGTGCCAAGTATGGTCTAAATCGGTTCACAACCAGGTATAGCTTCCATACAAATCGACCACGTACCTTGACTTCTTGAGCCACTAGAGGGCGCATTTATTTTCCGATTAGGCTGAAATTTTATATGAGGTGTTCTGTTCTAACTTCCAATAAATGTGCCAAGTATGGTCTAAATCCGTTCATAACCTAATATAGCTGCCATACAAACCGATCTTCAGATTTGACTTCCTGAACCTCTAGAGGGCGCAATTCAATTTCAGCCAAATCGGATGGTAAGATTTGGCTGAAATTTTGCACATAAAAGTTTGCTTTGACTCCCCATAACTGTGCCGAATTTGACTCAAATATGTCATTTAACTGATAAACCGATCGGCATCGGCCGATTTTGATTCTCCAAAAATTTTTATTATTATCCGATTTGGTTGAAATTTCGCACAATGATTTCCTCTATAACTTCCAATAAACGTGCCAAGTATGACCTGAATCGGTATATAACCTGATATAGCTCCAATGTAAACCGATATTCCGTTTGGACTTCTTGAGATCCGAGAGGGCTCAACTCTTATCCGATTTGGCTGAAATGGCTTCTACTATGACCTCCTAACCATGTATGATCCTCATTGGTCTATAACCTGATATAGCATAGCAGTTTTAATCCATTTTCTTTTGTTTGCCTGTAAAGATATACCAGGCAAGGAACTTGACAAATGCCATCCATGGTGGAGCGCCTATAAGATTCGGCCCGGTCGAACTTAGCACCATTTTACGTTGTTTTCATATATCTTATGATTTTTATAAGTTTTGTTGATTATTTACAAGTTTTTATTTGGATTACAATTTTCTTAAATTTTTTTTTAGAATATTGGGTATACTTGTTCTACAGTTGTCAACAAGTATACGCACTCAAGTACAATGAGGAATTAAAAACAATCATACGCTCCAGTATACCAAAACCAAATAAACCGTTAAGACATATACATTTCAACATTTTAACTGTTGCAAAGGTCACAACTGTAGACCTTAAATAATAGAAAACTGTATTATCCATTGAATTTTCCTTATGCAGGCAGTCATGTATGACTGGTCTAACTTCTTTCACATGAGTAATAAATAAAACTTGGATTTAATTTCCATTTCTATGAAAATTGTCTACACATAAACAAAGGGGAAACAGAGATATAGGCAAGTATCATCCTCTTATTGTTGTTCTTCTTCTACTTCTCAAATAATTAAAAGCCACATTAAGTTTGTAATCCGATTAGACAAAGTTAAAACAAAGAAATAATCAACACAACCTCAAAACAATCAACTCGAATACTAGAAAACAATTTTTGTTGTTTTTTTTTTTCGCCAACAACATAGAAAACTATGATAAATTACTTACATGGCATATATTGTATGTATACTCATGTGCAAAGTTTTTTGAGTTCAGCTACCAACAACTTCTCTGGCCCATCTATGGTCTGAGTCTGAGGAAAAATTGCTCAACAATGTTTTAATGCTAACCAATTGGATTTAATGAATTTGTCACAAATTAACTTTATCCACGTGCCGGAAGCCCTAGCACAAAAGGAAATCATTACCAAGTGGAGGCAACAGGGCATTAAGTCTATCATCACTCTTTGAGCATAGCAGCAGCAGCATTTGCCACAAAATCCTACACACCACATGCCACATTGGCAAAGTAATTATCTCGCTTACTACACAAAATTAATACCAAATGGAATCAAAACAATGGAAAATTATGGTTTTTGTGAGAAATCTCAGTGTGAGTTTAATGTGGGGTCTGAAATCATACACTCCCTCTGAAAAAACACAAAAGATGGGGAATGAAATGAAAGGAGAATGATGGTACAAAGCTGTTTGCAAGTTACCCTATCTAAAGTTGTAGTTAGCCACATGTGGAGTTTTTCAAGCTGAAATGAAAGTTCACTTAAAAGGCTTTAAAACAGCTAAGTTGAAATTTATTAGAAAAACTAAAACGAAAGAGTTTTCAGGCTGGGAAGTCGAAATTTTTTTTTTTGTTCCTTTGATCCTGAAGTGATTTAAAGTAGCATATACTCCGAAAACCAATATAGGAATGAAACTCAAGAGCCAAAGAGTTTTAGATGGCTGAAGACCTGACAAATTTCGCCTGTTTAAGTAAAGGCATAACCAATGCACAAAAAAGTTAGGATGTTTTTGCCCACATTTGAACCTAGGCATTTAGAGTTATAATCAAACATGCAAATCCTGGGGATATCCACCATAGCTATGCAAAATTGCAAATTTTGCCCATGAACATTCCACAAAGGAACAGGGGCAAACTTCTCACATATCAATGAGTACAGTCCGATTCAAGTTTAAGCTGAATGATAAGGGGCCTCCTTTTTATAGCCGAGTCCAAACGACATGCCGCAGTGCGACACCTCTTTGGAGAGAAGTTTTACATGGCACAGTACCTCACAAATGTTGCCAGCATTAGGAGGGGAAAACCACTGCTGAACATTTTTTTTCTGATGGTTTCGCCAAGATTCGAACCCAGACGTTCGGCGTCTTAGGGTTTTAACTTGTTGCTGCTATTCCCAGAATGATTTTTTTTCGAATTTCTTAATTTTGGATTTGACTAAGAAGGTCGAGCTTCAATGACCAAGATAATGTCATATATTGGTTGCCCAAAAAGTAATTGCGGATTTTTTAAAAAAAAATAAATGCATTTTTAATAAAACTTAGAATGAACTTTAATCAAATATACTTTTTATACACTTTTTTTCTAAAGCAAGCTAAAAGTAACAGCTGATAACCGACAGAAGAAAGAATGCAATTACAGAGTCACAAGCTGTGAAAAAATTTGTCAACGCCGACTATATGAAAAATTCGCCATTACTTTTTGGGCAACCAATAGATAGGAGAATATTTTTTTGATTTTTTTTTTTTTGTTTTTCAATTCAAAATTTTTTGGTGTTATGTCGGCGTTATCAAAATGTTGGCAATATATCGAAACTAAAATCCACAACCCAAAAATGCTTCAATGGTTAACCATCAACCAGCAACCATTGAAGGCAGTCATGCAACCATCCATTCAGGCATTCATAGAATTCACCACAACCATTCGTTCAGTTTATTTATTCAAACAAAAACAAACCCAAACAAGTAAAAGCGTGCTTAGTTCGGCCGGATCGAATCTTGGGAACCCACCACCATGGATTCTGCAAACAAAAAAATAAATTTAGTTTTAGGGCATAATTTTATTTTACATACCAGACTTCTGTCAAACCAGCAAAAATTAAAGCTTCAAGGAACCGAACAAGGATGATGGAGAGCCTGGTTTACATTGGAAGCTATATCAGGTTGTAGACTGATTTTGGCCGTATTTGCCATAGTTGTTGGAAGTCGCAATAGAACATCGCATGCAAAATTTCAGCCTAATCGGACAAAAATTGCGGCTTGTAAGGACACAAGAAGTCAAATCGGGAGATCGTTTTATATGGGAGCTATATCGGGTTATCGACCGATTTAGACCATACTTAGCACAATCGTTGAAAATTATAACAGGATACTATGTTCCAAATTTCAGCCACATCGGATGAAAATTGAGACTTCTAAGGGCTCAAGAAGTCAAATCGGGAGATCGTTTTATATGGGAGCTATATCAGGTTATAGACCGATGTGGACCGTACTTAGCACAATCGTTGAAAATTATAGCAGTACACTATGTTCCAAATTTCAGCCACATTGGACAAAAATTGCGGCTGGAAAGGGCTCAGGAAGTCAAATCGGGAGATCGGTTTATATGGGAGCTGTATCAGGTTATAGTCCGATTTTGACCGTAATTGGCACAGTTGTTGAAAGTTGTAACAGAACACTATGTGCAAGATTTCAGCCAAATTGGACAAAAAAATCCAAATTTCAGCCACATTGGACAAAAATTGAGGCTTCCAAGGGCTCAAGAAGTCAAATCGGGAGATCGGTTTATATGGGAGCTATATCAGGTTACAGACCGATTTTGACCGTAATTGGCACAGTTGTTGGAAGTCATAACAGAACACCACATGCAAAGTTTCAGCCAAATCGGATTAAAATTGCGGCGTGTAAAGACTCAAGAAGTCAAATCGGGAGATGGGTTTATATGGGAGCTATATCAGGTTATAAACCGATTCAAACGGTACTTTGCACAGTTGTTCATAACACAACATCACGTGCAAAATTTCAGCCAAATCAGACAAAAATTATGGCATCCAGGGGCCCAAGAAGACAAAGCGGGCGATCGGTTTATATGGGAGCTATATCCAAATCTGAACCGATATGGCCCATTTGTAATCCCCAACGACCTACATCAATGTTAAGTATCTGTGCAAAATTTGAAGCTGCTAGCTCTACGCGTTCGGCCGCTATAGTAATTTCGACAGGCGGATGGACGGACGGACAGGGCTAGATCGACTCAGGATATCGAGACGATCAAGAATATATATATATATATATATATATTTTATAGGGTCTTAGACGCATATTCCGAGGTGTTACAAACGGAGTGACTAGATAAGTATACCCCCGTCCTATGGTGGTGGGTATAAAAATAGACTATGGAGCTCTTTCTCTCCTCTTTTTCTCCCTCTCGTCCTCTCACTCTGCCTTTATTAAGATGGTACATTACTCTCACACACACAC